>NW_028245204.1:0-261726 GCF_964263255.1 Lissotriton vulgaris | reverse complement strand
GTTTGTCGAAAATCAGCCGTTTTTGCTCGAACATTAAATGCCTCCAAATGGTATTTATTTCACTTCCCGAGCCCCTGGAAGCATGAAAATCACTTTAAACATGCTAATTTTAGCTCTAACACTGATGATCCACCTACAAATGTGAACTGACGTTCAAAAATAAAACATTTGAAAACGGACCATTTTCCACATTTCTGAAGCATGACGTAATGGGGGGGGTGTTATCTCTTTTGTCGAAAATCAGCCGTTTTTGCTGGAACATTAAATGCCTCCAAATGGTATTTAATTAACTTCCCGGGGTGAAGAAACCCTTTTTGAGAACTCAGAGTGAGTAAATTGGCCATTTTCATGCACTTTTAACCATTCCATAAATCTTGTGTTTTGGGCCCCTGGAAGCATGAAAATCACTTTAAACATGCTAATTTTAGCTCTAACACTGATGATCCACCTACAAATGTGAACTGACGTTCAAAAATAAAACATTTGAAAACGGACCATTTTCCACATTTCTGAAGCATGACGTAATGGGGGGGTGTTATCTCTTTTGTCGAAAATCAGCCGTTTTTGCTCGAACATTAAATGCCTCCAAATGGTATTTATTTCACTTCCCGAGCCCCTGGAAGCATGAAAATCACTTTAAACATGCTAATTTTAGCTCTAACACTGATGATCCACCTACAAATGTGAACTGACGTTCAAAAATAAAACATTTGAAAACGGACCATTTTCCACATTTCTGAAGCATGACGTAATGGGGGGGTGTTATCTCTTTTGTCGAAAATCAGCCGTTTTTGCTGGAACATTAAATGCCTCCTAATGGTATTTAATTAACTTCCCGGGGTGAAGAAATCCTTTTTGAGAACTCAGAGTGAGTAAATTGGCCATTTTCATGCACTTTTAACCATTCCATAAATCTTGTGTTTTGGGCCCCTGGAAGCATGAAAATCACTTTAAACATGCTAATTTTAGCTCTAACACTGATGATCCACCTACAAATGTGAACTGACGTTCAAAAATAAAACATTTGAAAACGGACCATTTTCCACATTTCTGAAGCATGACGTGATGGGGGGGTGTTATCTCTTTTGTCGAAAATCAGCCGTTTTTGCTCGAACATTAAATGCCTCCAAATGGTATTTATTTCACTTCCCGAGCCCCTGGAAGCATGAAAATCACTTTAAACATGCTAATTTTAGCTCTAACACTGATGATCCACCTACAAATGTGAACTGACGTTCAAAAATAAAACATTTGAAAACGGACCATTTTCCACATTTCTGAAGCATGACGTAATGGGGGGGTGTTATCTCTTTTGTCGAAAATCAGCCGTTTTTGCTCGAACATTAAATGCCTCCAAATGGTATTTATTTCACTTCCCGAGCCCCTGGAAGCATGAAAATCACTTTAAACATGCTAATTTTAGCTCTAACACTGATGATCCACCTACAAATGTGAACTGACGTTCAAAAATAAAACATTTGAAAACGGACCATTTTCCACATTTCTGAAGCATGACGTAATGGGGGGGTGTTATCTCTTTTGTCGAAAATCAGCCGTTTTTGCTCGAACATTAAATGCCTCCAAATGGTATTTAATTAACTTCCCGAGCCCCTGGAAGCATGAAAATCACTTTAAACATGCTAATTTTAGCTCTAACACTGATGATCCACCTACAAATGTGAACTGACGTTCAAAAATAAAACATTTGAAAACGGACCATTTTCCACATTTCTGAAGCATGACGTAATGGGGGGGTGTTATCTCTTTTGTCGAAAATCAGCCGTTTTTGCTCGAACATTAAATGCCTCCAAATGGTATTTAATTAACTTCCCGAGCCCCTGGAAGCATGAAAATCACTTTAAACATGCTAATTTTAGCTCTAACACTGATGATCCACCTACAAATGTGAACTGACGTTCAAAAATAAAACATTTGAAAACGGACCATTTTCCACATTTCTGAAGCATGACGTAATGGGGGGGTGTTATCTCTTTTGTCGAAAATCAGCCGTTTTTGCTCGAACATTAAATGCCTCCAAATGGTATTTAATTAACTTCCCGGGGTGAAGAAACCCTTTTTGAGAACTCAGAGTGAGTAAATTGGCCATTTTCATGCACTTTTAACCATTCCATAAATCTTGTGTTTAGGGCCCCTGGAAGCATGAAAATCACTTTAAACATGCTAATTTTAGCTCTAACACTGATGATCCACCTACAAATGTGAACTGACGTTCAAAAATAAAACATTTGAAAACGGACCATTTTCCACATTTCTGAAGCATGACGTAATGGGGGGGTGTTATCTCTTTTGTCGAAAATCAGCCGTTTTTGCTCGAACATTAAATGCCTCCAAATGGTATTTAATTAACTTCCCGGGGTGAAGAAACCCTTTTTGAGAACTCAGAGTGAGTAAATTGTCCATTTTCATGCACTTTTAACCATTCCATAAATCTTGTGTTTTGGGCCCCTGGAAGCATGAAAATCACTTTAAACATGCTAATTTTAGCTCTAACACTGATGATCCACCTACAAATGTGAACTGACGTTCAAAAATAAAACATTTGAAAACGGACCATTTTCCACATTTCTGAAGCATGACGTAATGGGGGGGTGTTATCTCTTTTGTCGAAAATCAGCCGTTTTTGCTCGAACATTAAATGCCTCCAAATGGTATTTAATTAACTTCCCGGGGTGAAGAAACCCTTTTTGAGAACTCAGAGTGAGTAAATTGGCCATTTTCATGCACTTTTAACCATTCCATAAATCTTGTGTTTTGGGCCCCTGGAAGCATGAAAATCACTTTAAACATGCTAATTTTAGCTCTAACACTGATGATCCACCTACAAATGTGAACTGACGTTCAAAAATAAAACATTTGAAAACGGACCATTTTCCACATTTCTGAAGCATGACGTAATGGGGGGGTGTTATCTCTTTTGTCGAAAATCAGCCGTTTTTGCTCGAACATTAAATGCCTCCAAATGGTATTTAATTAACTTCCCGGGGTGAAGAAACCCTTTTTGAGAACTCACAGTGAGTAAATTGGCCATTTTCATGCACTTTTAACCATTCCATAAATCTTGTGTTTTGGGCCCCTGGAATGGAAGCATGAAAATCACTTTAAACATGCTAATTTTAGCTCTAACACTGATGATCCACCTACAAATGTGAACTGACGTTCAAAAATAAAACATTTGAAAACGGACCATTTTCCACATTTCTGAAGCATGACGTCATGGGGGGGTGTTATCTCTTTTGTCGAAAATCAGCCGTTTTTGCTCGAACATTAAATGCCTCCAAATGGTATTTAATTACCTTCCCGGGGTGAAGAAACCCTTTTTGAGAACTCAGAGTGAGTAAATTGGCCATTTTCATGCACTTTTAACCATTCCATAAATCTTGTGTTTTGGGCCCCTGGAAGCATGAAAATCACTTTAAACATGCTAATTTTAGCTCTAACACTGATGATCCACCTACAAATGTGAACTGACGTTCAAAAATAAAACATTTGAAAACGGACCATTTTCCACATTTCTGAAGCATGACGTAATGGGGGGGTGTTATCTCTTTTGTCGAAAATCAGCCGTTTTTGCTCGAACATTAAATGCCTCCAAATGGTATTTAATTAACTTCCCGGGGTGAAGAAACCCTTTTTGAGAACTCAGAGTGAGTAAATTGGCCATTTTCATGCACTTTTAACCATTCCATAAATCTTGTGTTTCGGGGCCCCTGGAAGCATGAAAATCACTTTAAACATGCTAATTTTAGCTCTAACACTGATGATTCACCTACAAATGTGAACTGACGTTCAAAAATAAAACATTTGAAAACGGACCATTTTCCACATTTCTGAAGCATGACGTAATGGGGGGTGTTATCTCTTTTGTCGAAAATCAGCCGTTTTTGCTCGAACATTAAATGCCTCCAAATGGTATTTAATTAACTTCCCGAGCCCCTGGAAGCATGAAAATCACTTTAAACATGCTAATTTTAGCTCTAACACTGATGATCCACCTACAAATGTGAACTGACGTTCAAAAATAAAACATTTGAAAACGGACCATTTTCCACATTTCTGAAGCATGACGTAATGGGGGGGTGTTATCTCTTTTGTCGAAAATCAGCCGTTTTTGCTCGAACATTAAATGCCTCCAAATGGTATTTAATTAACTTCCCGAGCCCCTGGAAGCATGAAAATCACTTTAAACATGCTAATTTTAGCTCTAACACTGATGATCCACCTACAAATGTGAACTGACGTTCAAAAATAAAACATTTGAAAACGGACCATTTTCCACATTTCTGAAGCATGACGTAATGGGGGGGTGTTATCTCTTTTGTCGAAAATCAGCCGTTTTTGCTCGAACATTAAATGCCTCCAAATGGTATTTATTTCACTTCCCGAGCCCCTGGAAGCATGAAAATCACTTTAAACATGCTAATTTTAGCTCTAACACTGATGATCCACCTACAAATGTGAACTGACGTTCAAAAATAAAACATTTGAAAACGGACCATTTTCCACATTTCTGAAGCATGACGTAATGGGGGGTGTTATCTCTTTTGTCGAAAATCAGCCGTTTTTGCTCGAACATTAAATGCCTCCAAATGGTATTTAATTAACTTCCCGAGCCCCTGGAAGCATGAAAATCACTTTAAACATGCTAATTTTAGCTCTAACACTGATGATCCACCTACAAATGTGAACTGACGTTCAAAAATAAAACATTTGAAAACGGACCATTTTCCACATTTCTGAAGCATGACGTAATGGGGGGGTGTTATCTCTTTTGTCGAAAATCAGCCGTTTTTGCTCGAACATTAAATGCCTCCAAATGGTATTTAATTAACTTCCCGAGCCCCTGGAAGCATGAAAATCACTTTAAACATGCTAATTTTAGCTCTAACACTGATGATCCACCTACAAATGTGAACTGACGTTCAAAAATAAAACATTTGAAAACGGACCATTTTCCACATTTCTGAAGCATGACGTAATGGGGGGGTGTTATCTCTTTTGTCGAAAATCAGCCGTTTTTGCTCGAACATTAAATGCCTCCAAATGGTATTTATTTCACTTCCCGAGCCCCTGGAAGCATGAAAATCACTTTAAACATGCTAATTTTAGCTCTAACACTGATGATCCACCTACAAATGTGAACTGACGTTCAAAAATAAAACATTTGAAAACGGACCATTTTCCACATTTCTGAAGCATGACGTAATGGGGGGGTGTTATCTCTTTTGTCGAAAATCAGCCGTTTTTGCTCGAACATTAAATGCCTCCAAATGGTATTTAATTAACTTCCCGAGCCCCTGGAAGCATGAAAATCACTTTAAACATGCTAATTTTAGCTCTAACACTGATGATCCACCTACAAATGTGAACTGACGTTCAAAAATAAAACATTTGAAAACGGACCATTTTCCACATTTCTGAAGCATGACGTAATGGGGGGGTGTTATCTCTTTTGTCGAAAATCAGCCGTTTTTGCTCGAACATTAAATGCCTCCAAATGGTATTTAATTAACTTCCCGAGCCCCTGGAAGCATGAAAATCACTTTAAACATGCTAATTTTAGCTCTAACACTGATGATCCACCTACAAATGTGAACTGACGTTCAAAAATAAAACATTTGAAAACGGACCATTTTCCACATTTCTGAAGCATGACGTAATGGGGGGTGTTATCTCTTTTGTCGAAAATCAGCCGTTTTTGCTCGAACATTAAATGCCTCCAAATGGTATTTAATTAACTTCCCGAGCCCCTGGAAGCATGAAAATCACTTTAAACATGCTAATTTTAGCTCTAACACTGATGATCCACCTACAAATGTGAACTGACGTTCAAAAATAAAACATTTGAAAACGGACCATTTTCCACATTTCTGAAGCATGACGTAATGGGGGGGTGTTATCTCTTTTGTCGAAAATCAGCCGTTTTTGCTCGAACATTAAATGCCTCCAAATGGTATTTAATTAACTTCCCGAGCCCCTGGAAGCATGAAAATCACTTTAAACATGCTAATTTTAGCTCTAACACTGATGATCCACCTACAAATGTGAACTGACGTTCAAAAATAAAACATTTGAAAACGGACCATTTTCCACATTTCTGAAGCATGACGTAATGGGGGGGTGTTATCTCTTTTGTCGAAAATCAGCCGTTTTTGCTCGAACATTAAATGCCTCCAAATGGTATTTATTTCACTTCCCGAGCCCCTGGAAGCATGAAAATCACTTTAAACATGCTAATTTTAGCTCTAACACTGATGATCCACCTACAAATGTGAACTGATGTTCAAAAATAAAACATTTGAAAACGGACCATTTTCCACATTTCTGAAGCATGACGTAATGGGGGGGTGTTATCTCTTTTGTCGAAAATCAGCCGTTTTTGCTCGAACATTAAATGCCTCCAAATGGTATTTAATTAACTTCCCGAGCCCCTGGAAGCATGAAAATCACTTTAAACATGCTAATTTTAGCTCTAACACTGATGATCCACCTACAAATGTGAACTGACGTTCAAAAATAAAACATTTGAAAACGGACCATTTTCCACATTTCTGAAGCATGACGTAATGGGGGGGTGTTATCTCTTTTGTCGAAAATCAGCCGTTTTTGCTCGAACATTAAATGCCTCCAAATGGTATTTAATTAACTTCCCGAGCCCCTGGAAGCATGAAAATCACTTTAAACATGCTAATTTTAGCTCTAACACTGATGATCCACCTACAAATGTGAACTGACGTTCAAAAATAAAACATTTGAAAACGGACCATTTTCCACATTTCTGAAGCATGACGTAATGGGGGGTGTTATCTCTTTTGTCGAAAATCAGCCGTTTTTGCTCGAACATTAAATGCCTCCAAATGGTATTTAATTAACTTCCCGAGCCCCTGGAAGCATGAAAATCACTTTAAACATGCTAATTTTAGCTCTAACACTGATGATCCACCTACAAATGTGAACTGACGTTCAAAAATAAAACATTTGAAAACGGACCATTTTCCACATTTCTGAAGCATGACGTAATGGGGGGGTGTTATCTCTTTTGTCGAAAATCAGCCGTTTTTGCTCGAACATTAAATGCCTCCAAATGGTATTTAATTAACTTCCCGAGCCCCTGGAAGCATGAAAATCACTTTAAACATGCTAATTTTAGCTCTAACACTGATGATCCACCTACAAATGTGAACTGACGTTCAAAAATAAAACATTTGAAAACGGACCATTTTCCACATTTCTGAAGCATGACGTAATGGGGGGGTGTTATCTCTTTTGTCGAAAATCAGCCGTTTTTGCTGGAACATTAAATGCCTCCAAATGGTATTTAATTAACTTCCCGGGGTGAAGAAACCCTTTTTGAGAACTCAGAGTGAGTAAATTGGCCATTTTCATGCACTTTTAACCATTCCATAAATCTTGTGTTTTGGGCCCCTGGAAGCATGAAAATCACTTTAAACATGCTAATTTTAGCTCTAACACTGATGATCCACCTACAAATGTGAACTGACGTTCAAAAATAAAACATTTGAAAATGGACCATTTTCCACATTTCTGAAGCATGACGTAATGGGGGGGTGTTATCTCTTTTGTCGAAAATCAGCCGTTTTTGCTCGAACATTAAATGCCTCCAAATGGTATTTAATTAACTTCCCGGGGTGAAGAAACCCTTTTTGAGAACTCAGAGTGAGTAAATTGTCCATTTTCATGCACTTTTAACCATTCCATAAATCTTGTGTTTTGGGCCCCTGGAAGCATGAAAATCACTTTAAACATGCTAATTTTAGCTCTAACACTGATGATCCACCTACAAATGTGAACTGACGTTCAAAAATAAAACATTTGAAAACGGACCATTTTCCACATTTCTGAAGCATGACGTAATGGGGGTTGTTATCTCTTTTGTCGAAAATCAGCCGTTTTTGCTCGAACATTAAATGCCTCCAAATGGTATTTAATTAACTTCCCGAGCCCCTGGAAGCATGAAAATCACTTTAAACATGCTAATTTTAGCTCTAACACTGATGATCCACCTACAAATGTGAACTGACGTTCAAAAATAAAACATTTGAAAACGGACCATTTTCCACATTTCTGAAGCATGACGTAATGGGGGTTGTTATCTCTTTTGTCGAAAATCAGCCGTTTTTGCTCGAACATTAAATGCCTCCAAATGGTATTTAATTAACTTCCCGAGCCCCTGGAAGCATGAAAATCACTTTAAACATGCTAATTTTAGCTCTAACACTGATGATCCACCTACAAATGTGAACTGACGTTCAAAAATAAAACATTTGAAAACGGACCATTTTCCACATTTCTGAAGCATGACGTAATGGGGGGGTGTTATCTCTTTTGTCGAAAATCAGCCGTTTTTGCTCGAACATTAAATGCCTCCAAATGGTATTTAATTAACTTCCCGAGCCCCTGGAAGCATGAAAATCACTTTAAACATGCTAATTTTAGCTCTAACACTGATGATCCACCTACAAATGTGAACTGACGTTCAAAAATAAAACATTTGAAAACGGACCATTTTCCACATTTCTGAAGCATGACGTAATGGGGGGGTGTTATCTCTTTTGTCGAAAATCAGCCGTTTTTGCTCGAACATTAAATGCCTCCAAATGGTATTTAATTAACTTCCCGGGGTGAAGAAACCCTTTTTGAGAACTCAGAGTGAGTAAATTGTCCATTTTCATGCACTTTTAACCATTCCATAAATCTTGTGTTTTGGGCCCCTGGAAGCATGAAAATCACTTTAAACATGCTAATTTTAGCTCTAACACTGATGATCCACCTACAAATGTGAACTGACGTTCAAAAATAAAACATTTGAAAACGGACCATTTTCCACATTTCTGAAGCATGACGTAATGGGGGGGTGTTATCTCTTTTGTCGAAAATCAGCCGTTTTTGCTCGAACATTAAATGCCTCCAAATGGTATTTAATTAACTTCCCGGGGTGAAGAAACCCTTTTTGAGAACTCAGAGTGAGTAAATTGGCCATTTTCATGCACTTTTAACCATTCCATAAATCTTGTGTTTTGGGCCCCTGGAAGCATGAAATCACTTTAAACATGCTAATTTTAGCTCTAACACTGATAATCCACCTACAAATGTGAACTGACGTTCAAAAATAAAACATTTGAAAACGGACCATTTTCCACATTTCTGAAGCATGACGTAATGGGGGGGTGTTATCTCTTTTGTCGAAAATCAGCCGTTTTTGCTCGAACATTAAATGCCTCCAAATGGTATTTAATTAACTTCCCGAGCCCCTGGAAGCATGAAAATCACTTTAAACATGCTAATTTTAGCTCTAACACTGATGATCCACCTACAAATGTGAACTGACGTTCAAAAATAAAACATTTGAAAACGGACCATTTTCCACATTTCTGAAGCATGACGTAATGGGGGGGGTGTTATCTCTTTTGTCGAAAATCAGCCGTTTTTGCTCGAACATTAAATGCCTCCAAATGGTATTTAATTAACTTCCCGAGCCCCTGGAAGCATGAAAATCACTTTAAACATGCTAATTTTAGCTCTAACACTGATGATCCACCTACAAATGTGAACTGACGTTCAAAAATAAAACATTTGAAAACGGACCATTTTCCACATTTCTGAAGCATGACGTAATGGGGGTTGTTATCTCTTTTGTCGAAAATCAGCCGTTTTTGCTCGAACATTAAATGCCTCCAAATGGTATTTAATTAACTTCCCGAGCCCCTGGAAGCATGAAAATCACTTTAAACATGCTAATTTTAGCTCTAACACTGATGATCCACCTACAAATGTGAACTGACGTTCAAAAATAAAACATTTGAAAACGGACCATTTTCCACATTTCTGAAGCATGACGTAATGGGGGGGTGTTATCTCTTTTGTCGAAAATCAGCCGTTTTTGCTCGAACATTAAATGCCTCCAAATGGTATTTAATTAACTTCCCGAGCCCCTGGAAGCATGAAAATCACTTTAAACATGCTAATTTTAGCTCTAACACTGATGATCCACCTACAAATGTGAACTGACGTTCAAAAATAAAACATTTGAAAACGGACCATTTTCCACATTTCTGAAGCATGACGTAATGGGGGGGTGTTATCTCTTTTGTCGAAAATCAGCCGTTTTTGCTCGAACATTAAATGCCTCCAAATGGTATTTAATTAACTTCCCGAGCCCCTGGAAGCATGAAAATCACTTTAAACATGCTAATTTTAGCTCTAACACTGATGATCCACCTACAAATGTGAACTGACGTTCAAAAATAAAACATTTGAAAACGGACCATTTTCCACATTTCTGAAGCATGACGTAATGGGGGGGGTGTTATCTCTTTTGTCGAAAATCAGCCGTTTTTGCTCGAACATTAAATGCCTCCAAATGGTATTTAATTAACTTCCCGGGGTGAAGAAACCCTTTTTGAGAACTCAGAGTGAGTAAATTGTCCATTTTCATGCACTTTTAACCATTCCATAAATCTTGTGTTTTGGGCCCCTGGAAGCATGAAAATCACTTTAAACATGCTAATTTTAGCTCTAACACTGATGATCCACCTACAAATGTGAACTGACGTTCAAAAATAAAACATTTGAAAACGGACCATTTTCCACATTTCTGAAGCATGACGTAATGGGGGGGTGTTATCTCTTTTGTCGAAAATCAGCCGTTTTTGCTCAAACATTAAATGCCTCCAAATGGTATTTAATTAACTTCCCGGGGTGAAGAAACCCTTTTTGAGAACTCAGAGTGAGTAAATTGGCCATTTTCATGCACTTTTAACCATTCCATAAATCTTGTGTTTTGGGCCCCTGGAAGCATGAAAATCACTTTAAACATGCTAATTTTAGCTCTAACACTGATAATCCACCTACAAATGTGACCTGACGTTCAAAAATAAAACATTTGAAAACGGACCATTTTCCACATTTCTGAAGCATGACGTAATGGGGGGGTGTTATCTCTTTTGTCGAAAATCAGCCGTTTTTGCTCGAACATTAAATGCCTCCAAATGGTATTTAATTAACTTCCCGAGCCCCTGGAAGCATGAAAATCACTTTAAACATGCCAATTTTAGCTCTAACACTGATGATCCACCTACAAATGTGAACTGACGTTCAAAAATAAAACATTTGAAAACGGACCATTTTCCACATTTCTGAAGCATGACGTAATGGGGGGTGTTATCTCTTTTGTCGAAAATCAGCCGTTTTTGCTCGAACATTAAATGCCTCCAAATGGTATTTAATTAACTTCCCGGGGTGAAGAAACCCTTTTTGAGAACTCAGAGTGAGTAAATTGGCCATTTTCATGCACTTTTAACCATTCCATAAATCCTGTGTTTTGGGCCCCTGGAAGCATGAAAATCACTTTAAACATGCTAATTTTAGCTCTAACACTGATGATCCACCTACAAATGTGAACTGACGTTCAAAAATAAAACATTTGAAAACGGACCATTTTCCACATTTCTGAAGCATGACGTAATGGGGGGGTGTTATCTCTTTTGTCGAAAATCAGCCGTTTTTGCTCGAACATTAAATGCCTCCAAATGGTATTTAATTAACTTCCCGGGGTGAAGAAACCCTTTTTGAGAACTCAGAGTGAGTAAATTGGCCATTTTCATGCACTTTTAACCATTCCATAAATCTTGTGTTTTGGGCCCCTGGAAGCATGAAAATCACTTTAAACATGCTAATTTTAGCTCTAACACTGATGATCCACCTACAAATGTGAACTGACGTTCAAAAATAAAACATTTGAAAACGGACCATTTTCCACATTTCTGAAGCATGACGTAATGGGGGGGTTTTATCTCGTTTGTCGAAAATCAGCCGTTTTTGCTCGAACATTAAATGCCTCCAAATGGTATTTATTTCACTTCCCGAGCCCCTGGAAGCATGAAAATCACTTTAAACATGCTAATTTTAGCTCTAACACTGATGATCCACCTACAAATGTGAACTGACGTTCAAAAATAAAACATTTGAAAACGGACCATTTTCCACATTTCTGAAGCATGACGTAATGGGGGGGGTGTTATCTCTTTTGTCGAAAATCAGCCGTTTTTGCTGGAACATTAAATGCCTCCAAATGGTATTTAATTAACTTCCCGGGGTGAAGAAACCCTTTTTGAGAACTCAGAGTGAGTAAATTGGCCATTTTCATGCACTTTTAACCATTCCATAAATCTTGTGTTTTGGGCCCCTGGAAGCATGAAAATCACTTTAAACATGCTAATTTTAGCTCTAACACTGATGATCCACCTACAAATGTGAACTGACGTTCAAAAATAAAACATTTGAAAACGGACCATTTTCCACATTTCTGAAGCATGACGTAATGGGGGGGTGTTATCTCTTTTGTCGAAAATCAGCCGTTTTTGCTCGAACATTAAATGCCTCCAAATGGTATTTATTTCACTTCCCGAGCCCCTGGAAGCATGAAAATCACTTTAAACATGCTAATTTTAGCTCTAACACTGATGATCCACCTACAAATGTGAACTGACGTTCAAAAATAAAACATTTGAAAACGGACCATTTTCCACATTTCTGAAGCATGACGTAATGGGGGGGGTGTTATCTCTTTTGTCGAAAATCAGCCGTTTTTGCTGGAACATTAAATGCCTCCTAATGGTATTTAATTAACTTCCCGGGGTGAAGAAATCCTTTTTGAGAACTCAGAGTGAGTAAATTGGCCATTTTCATGCACTTTTAACCATTCCATAAATCTTGTGTTTTGGGCCCCTGGAAGCATGAAAATCACTTTAAACATGCTAATTTTAGCTCTAACACTGATGATCCACCTACAAATGTGAACTGACGTTCAAAAATAAAACATTTGAAAACGGACCATTTTCCACATTTCTGAAGCATGACGTGATGGGGGGGTGTTATCTCTTTTGTCGAAAATCAGCCGTTTTTGCTCGAACATTAAATGCCTCCAAATGGTATTTATTTCACTTCCCGAGCCCCTGGAAGCATGAAAATCACTTTAAACATGCTAATTTTAGCTCTAACACTGATGATCCACCTACAAATGTGAACTGACGTTCAAAAATAAAACATTTGAAAACGGACCATTTTCCACATTTCTGAAGCATGACGTAATGGGGGGGTGTTATCTCTTTTGTCGAAAATCAGCCGTTTTTGCTGGAACATTAAATGCCTCCAAATGGTATTTATTTCACTTCCCGAGCCCCTGGAAGCATGAAAATCACTTTAAACATGCTAATTTTAGCTCTAACATTGATGATCCACCTACAAATGTGAACTGACGTTCAAAAATAAAACATTTGAAAACGGACCATTTTCCACATTTCTGAAGCATGACGTAATGGGGGGGTGTTATCTCTTTTGTCGAAAATCAGCCGTTTTTGCTCGAACATTAAATGCCTCCAAATGGTATTTAATTAACTTCCCGAGCCCCTGGAAGCATGAAAATCACTTTAAACATGCTAATTTTAGCTCTAACACTGATGATCCACCTACAAATGTGAACTGACGTTCAAAAATAAAACATTTGAAAACGGACCATTTTCCACATTTCTGAAGCATGACGTAATGGGGGGTGTTATCTCTTTTGTCGAAAATCAGCCGTTTTTGCTCGAACATTAAATGCCTCCAAATGGTATTTAATTAACTTCCCGAGCCCCTGGAAGCATGAAAATCCCTTTAAACATGCTAATTTTAGCTCTAACACTGATGATCCACCTACAAATGTGAACTGACGTTCAAAAATAAAACATTTGAAAACGGACCATTTTCCACATTTCTGAAGCATGACGTAATGGGGGGGTGTTATCTCTTTTGTCGAAAATCAGCCGTCTTTGCTCGAACATTAAATGCCTCCAAATGGTATTTAATTAACTTCCCGAGCCCCTGGAAGCATGAAAATCACTTTAAACATGCTAATTTTAGCTCTAACACTGATGATCCACCTACAAATGTGAACTGACGTTCAAAAATAAAACATTTGAAAACGGACCATTTTCCACATTTCTGAAGCATGACGTAATGGGGGGGTGTTATCTCTTTTGTCGAAAATCAGCCGTTTTTGCTGGCACATTAAATGCCTCCAAATGGTATTTAATTAACTTCCCGGGGTGAAGAAACCCTTTTTGAGAACTCAGAGTGAGTAAATTGTCCATTTTCATGCACTTTTAACCATTCCATAAATCTTGTGTTTTGGGCCCCTGGAAGCATGAAAATCACTTTAAACATGCTAATTTTAGCTCTAACACTGATGATCCACCTACAAATGTGAACTGACGTTCAAAAATAAAACATTTGAAAACGGACCATTTTCCACATTTCTGAAGCATGACGTAATGGGGGGGTGTTATCTCTTTTGTCGAAAATCAGCCGTTTTTGCTCGAACATTAAATGCCTCCAAATGGTATTTAATTAACTTCCCGGGGTGAAGAAACCCTTTTTGAGAACTCAGAGTGAGTAAATTGGCCATTTTCATGCACTTTTAACCATTCCATAAATCTTGTGTTTTGGGCCCCTGGACGCATGAAAATCACTTTAAACATGCTAATTTTAGCTCTAACACTGATAATCCACCTACAAATGTGAACTGACGTTCAAAAATAAAACATTTGAAAACGGACCATTTTCCACATTTCTGAAGCATGACGTAATGGGGGGGTGTTATCTCTTTTGTCGAAAATCAGCCGTTTTTGCTCGAACATTAAATGCCTCCAAATGGTATTTAATTAACTTCCCGGGGTGAAGAAACCCTTTTTGAGAACTCAGAGTGAGTAAATTGGCCATTTTCATGCACTTTTAACCATTCCATAAATCTTGTGTTTTGGGCCCCTGGAAGCATGAAAATCACTTTAAACATGCCAATTTTAGCTCTAACACTGATGAACCACCTACAAATGTGAACTGACGTTCAAAAATAAAACTTTTGAAAACGGACCATTTTCCACATTTCTGAAGCATGACGTAATGGGGGGTGTTATCTCTTTTGTCGAAAATCAGCCGTTTTTGCTCGAACATTAAATGCCTCCAAATGGTATTTAATTAACTTCCCGGGGTGAAGAAACCCTTTTTGAGAACTCAGAGTGAGTAAATTGGCCATTTTCATGCACTTTTAACCATTCCATAAATCTTGTGTTTTGGGCCCCTGGAAGCATGAAAATCACTTTAAACATGCTAATTTTAGCTCTAACACTGATGATCCACCTACAAATGTGAACTGACGTTCAAAAATAAAACATTTGAAAACGGACCATTTTCCACATTTCTGAAGCATGACGTAATGGGGGGGTGTTATCTCTTTTGTCGAAAATCAGCCGTTTTTGCTCGAACATTAAATGCCTCCAAATGGTATTTAATTAACTTCCCGGGGTGAAGAAACCCTTTTTGAGAACTCAGAGTGAGTAAATTGGCCATTTTCATGCACTTTTAACCATTCCATAAATCTTGTGTTTTGGGCCCCTGGAAGCATGAAAATCACTTTAAACATGCTAATTTTAGCTCTAACACTGATGATCCACCTACAAATGTGAACTGACGTTCAAAAATAAAACATTTGAAAACGGACCATTTTCCACATTTCTGAAGCATGACGTAATGGGGGGGTTTTATCTCGTTTGTCGAAAATCAGCCGTTTTTGCTCGAACATTAAATGCCTCCAAATGGTATTTATTTCACTTCCCGAGCCCCTGGAAGCATGAAAATCACTTTAAACATGCTAATTTTAGCTCTAACACTGATGATCCACCTACAAATGTGAACTGACGTTCAAAAATAAAACATTTGAAAACGGACCATTTTCCACATTTCTGAAGCATGACGTAATGGGGGGGTGTTATCTCTTTTGTCGAAAATCAGCCGTTTTTGCTGGAACATTAAATGCCTCCAAATGGTATTTAATTAACTTCCCGGGGTGAAGAAACCTTTTTTGAGAACTCAGAGTGAGTAAATTGGCCATTTTCATGCACTTTTAACCATTCCATAAATCTTGTGTTTTGGGCCCCTGGAAGCATGAAAATCACTTTAAACATGCTAATTTTAGCTCTAACACTGATGATCCACCTACAAATGTGAACTGACGTTCAAAAATAAAACATTTGAAAACGGACCATTTTCCACATTTCTGAAGCATGACGTAATGGGGGGGTGTTATCTCTTTTGTCGAAAATCAGCCGTTTTTGCTCGAACATTAAATGCCTCCAAATGGTATTTATTTCACTTCCCGAGCCCCTGGAAGCATGAAAATCACTTTAAACATGCTAATTTTAGCTCTAACACTGATGATCCACCTACAAATGTGAACTGACGTTCAAAAATAAAACATTTGAAAACGGACCATTTTCCACATTTCTGAAGCATGACGTGATGGGGGGGTGTTATCTCTTTTGTCGAAAATCAGCCGTTTTTGCTCGAACATTAAATGCCTCCAAATGGTATTTATTTCACTTCCCGAGCCCCTGGAAGCATGAAAATCACTTTAAACATGCTAATTTTAGCTCTAACACTGATGATCCACCTACAAATGTGAACTGACGTTCAAAAATAAAACATTTGAAAACGGACCATTTTCCACATTTCTGAAGCATGACGTAATGGGGGGGTGTTATCTCTTTTGTCGAAAATCAGCCGTTTTTGCTGGAACATTAAATGCCTCCAAATGGTATTTATTTCACTTCCCGAGCCCCTGGAAGCATGAAAATCACTTTAAACATGCTAATTTTAGCTCTAACATTGATGATCCACCTACAAATGTGAACTGACGTTCAAAAATAAAACATTTGAAAACGGACCATTTTCCACATTTCTGAAGCATGACGTAATGGGGGGGTGTTATCTCTTTTGTCGAAAATCAGCCGTTTTTGCTCGAACATTAAATGCCTCCAAATGGTATTTAATTAACTTCCCGAGCCCCTGGAAGCATGAAAATCACTTTAAACATGCTAATTTTAGCTCTAACACTGATGATCCACCTACAAATGTGAACTGACGTTCAAAAATAAAACATTTGAAAACGGACCATTTTCCACATTTCTGAAGCATGACGTAATGGGGGGTGTTATCTCTTTTGTCGAAAATCAGCCGTTTTTGCTCGAACATTAAATGCCTCCAAATGGTATTTAATTAACTTCCCGAGCCCCTGGAAGCATGAAAATCACTTTAAACATGCTAATTTTAGCTCTAACACTGATGATCCACCTACAAATGTGAACTGACGTTCAAAAATAAAACATTTGAAAACGGACCATTTTCCACATTTCTGAAGCATGACGTAATGGGGGGGTGTTATCTCTTTTGTCGAAAATCAGCCGTCTTTGCTCGAACATTAAATGCCTCCAAATGGTATTTAATTAACTTCCCGAGCCCCTGGAAGCATGAAAATCACTTTAAACATGCTAATTTTAGCTCTAACACTGATGATCCACCTACAAATGTGAACTGACGTTCAAAAATAAAACATTTGAAAACGGACCATTTTCCACATTTCTGAAGCATGACGTAATGGGGGGGTGTTATCTCTTTTGTCGAAAATCAGCCGTTTTTGCTGGAACATTAAATGCCTCCAAATGGTATTTAATTAACTTCCCGGGGTGAAGAAACCCTTTTTGAGAACTCAGAGTGAGTAAATTGTCCATTTTCATGCACTTTTAACCATTCCATAAATCTTGTGTTTTGGGCCCCTGGAAGCATGAAAATCACTTTAAACATGCTAATTTTAGCTCTAACACTGATGATCCACCTACAAATGTGAACTGACGTTCAAAAATAAAACATTTGAAAACGGACCATTTTCCACATTTCTGAAGCATGACGTAATGGGGGGGTGTTATCTCTTTTGTCGAAAATCAGCCGTTTTTGCTCGAACATTAAATGCCTCCAAATGGTATTTAATTAACTTCCCGGGGTGAAGAAACCCTTTTTGAGAACTCAGAGTGAGTAAATTGGCCATTTTCATGCACTTTTAACCATTCCATAAATCTTGTGTTTTGGGCCCCTGGACGCATGAAAATCACTTTAAACATGCTAATTTTAGCTCTAACACTGATAATCCACCTACAAATGTGAACTGACGTTCAAAAATAAAACATTTGAAAACGGACCATTTTCCACATTTCTGAAGCATGACGTAATGGGGGGGTGTTATCTCTTTTGTCGAAAATCAGCCGTTTTTGCTCGAACATTAAATGCCTCCAAATGGTATTTAATTAACTTCCCGGGGTGAAGAAACCCTTTTTGAGAACTCAGAGTGAGTAAATTGGCCATTTTCATGCACTTTTAACCATTCCATAAATCTTGTGTTTTGGGCCCCTGGAAGCATGAAAATCACTTTAAACATGCCAATTTTAGCTCTAACACTGATGAACCACCTACAAATGTGAACTGACGTTCAAAAATAAAACTTTTGAAAACGGACCATTTTCCACATTTCTGAAGCATGACGTAATGGGGGGTGTTATCTCTTTTGTCGAAAATCAGCCGTTTTTGCTCGAACATTAAATGCCTCCAAATGGTATTTAATTAACTTCCCGGGGTGAAGAAACCCTTTTTGAGAACTCAGAGTGAGTAAATTGGCGATTTTCATGCACTTTTAACCATTCCATAAATCTTGTGTTTTGGGCCCCTGGAAGCATGAAAATCACTTTAAACATGCTAATTTTAGCTCTAACACTGATGATCCACCTACAAATGTGAACTGACGTTCAAAAATAAAACATTTGAAAACGGACCATTTTCCACATTTCTGAAGCATGACGTAATGGGGGGGTGTTATCTCTTTTGTCGAAAATCAGCCGTTTTTGCTCGAACATTAAATGCCTCCAAATGGTATTTAATTAACTTCCCGGGGTGAAGAAACCCTTTTTGAGAACTCAGAGTGAGTAAATTGGCCATTTTCATGCACTTTTAACCATTCCATAAATCTTGTGTTTTGGGCCCCTGGAAGCATGAAAATCACTTTAAACATGCTAATTTTAGCTCTAACACTGATGATCCACCTACAAATGTGAACTGACGTTCAAAAATAAAACATTTGAAAACGGACCATTTTCCACATTTCTGAAGCATGACGTAATGGGGGGGTTTTATCTCGTTTGTCGAAAATCAGCCGTTTTTGCTCGAACATTAAATGCCTCCAAATGGTATTTATTTCACTTCCCGAGCCCCTGGAAGCATGAAAATCACTTTAAACATGCTAATTTTAGCTCTAACACTGATGATCCACCTACAAATGTGAACTGACGTTCAAAAATAAAACATTTGAAAACGGACCATTTTCCACATTTCTGAAGCATGACGTAATGGGGGGGTGTTATCTCTTTTGTCGAAAATCAGCCGTTTTTGCTGGAACATTAAATGCCTCCAAATGGTATTTAATTAACTTCCCGGGGTGAAGAAACCTTTTTTGAGAACTCAGAGTGAGTAAATTGGCCATTTTCATGCACTTTTAACCATTCCATAAATCTTGTGTTTTGGGCCCCTGGAAGCATGAAAATCACTTTAAACATGCTAATTTTAGCTCTAACACTGATGATCCACCTACAAATGTGAACTGACGTTCAAAAATAAAACATTTGAAAACGGACCATTTTCCACATTTCTGAAGCATGACGTAATGGGGGGGTGTTATCTCTTTTGTCGAAAATCAGCCGTTTTTGCTCGAACATTAAATGCCTCCAAATGGTATTTATTTCACTTCCCGAGCCCCTGGAAGCATGAAAATCACTTTAAACATGCTAATTTTAGCTCTAACACTGATGATCCACCTACAAATGTGAACTGACGTTCAAAAATAAAACATTTGAAAACGGACCATTTTCCACATTTCTGAAGCATGACGTAATGGGGGGGTGTTATCTCTTTTGTCGAAAATCAGCCGTTTTTGCTCGAACATTAAATGCCTCCAAATGGTATTTAATTAACTTCCCGAGCCCCTGGAAGCATGAAAATCACTTTAAACATGCTAATTTTAGCTCTAACACTGATGATCCACCTACAAATGTGAACTGACGTTCAAAAATAAAACATTTGAAAACGGACCATTTTCCACATTTCTGAAGCATGACGTAATGGGGGGTGTTATCTCTTTTGTCGAAAATCAGCCGTTTTTGCTCGAACATTAAATGCCTCCAAATGGTATTTAATTAACTTCCCGAGCCCCTGGAAGCATGAAAATCACTTTAAACATGCTAATTTTAGCTCTAACACTGATGATCCACCTACAAATGTGAACTGACGTTCAAAAATAAAACATTTGAAAACGGACCATTTTCCACATTTCTGAAGCATGACGTAATGGGGGGGTGTTATCTCTTTTGTCGAAAATCAGCCGTCTTTGCTCGAACATTAAATGCCTCCAAATGGTATTTAATTAACTTCCCGAGCCCCTGGAAGCATGAAAATCACTTTAAACATGCTAATTTTAGCTCTAACACTGATGATCCACCTACAAATGTGAACTGACGTTCAAAAATAAAACATTTGAAAACGGACCATTTTCCACATTTCTGAAGCATGACGTAATGGGGGGGTGTTATCTCTTTTGTCGAAAATCAGCCGTTTTTGCTGGAACATTAAATGCCTCCAAATGGTATTTAATTAACTTCCCGGGGTGAAGAAACCCTTTTTGAGAACTCAGAGTGAGTAAATTGTCCATTTTCATGCACTTTTAACCATTCCATAAATCTTGTGTTTTGGGCCCCTGGAAGCATGAAAATCACTTTAAACATGCTAATTTTAGCTCTAACACTGATGATCCACCTACAAATGTGAACTGACGTTCAAAAATAAAACATTTGAAAACGGACCATTTTCCACATTTCTGAAGCATGACGTAATGGGGGGGTGTTATCTCTTTTGTCGAAAATCAGCCGTTTTTGCTCGAACATTAAATGCCTCCAAATGGTATTTAATTAACTTCCCGGGGTGAAGAAACCCTTTTTGAGAACTCAGAGTGAGTAAATTGGCCATTTTCATGCACTTTTAACCATTCCATAAATCTTGTGTTTTGGGCCCCTGGACGCATGAAAATCACTTTAAACATGCTAATTTTAGCTCTAACACTGATAATCCACCTACAAATGTGAACTGACGTTCAAAAATAAAACATTTGAAAACGGACCATTTTCCACATTTCTGAAGCATGACGTAATGGGGGGGTGTTATCTCTTTTGTCGAAAATCAGCCGTTTTTGCTCGAACATTAAATGCCTCCAAATGGTATTTAATTAACTTCCCGGGGTGAAGAAACCCTTTTTGAGAACTCAGAGTGAGTAAATTGGCCATTTTCATGCACTTTTAACCATTCCATAAATCTTGTGTTTTGGGCCCCTGGAAGCATGAAAATCACTTTAAACATGCCAATTTTAGCTCTAACACTGATGAACCACCTACAAATGTGAACTGACGTTCAAAAATAAAACTTTTGAAAACGGACCATTTTCCACATTTCTGAAGCATGACGTAATGGGGGGTGTTATCTCTTTTGTCGAAAATCAGCCGTTTTTGCTCGAACATTAAATGCCTCCAAATGGTATTTAATTAACTTCCCGGGGTGAAGAAACCCTTTTTGAGAACTCAGAGTGAGTAAATTGGCGATTTTCATGCACTTTTAACCATTCCATAAATCTTGTGTTTTGGGCCCCTGGAAGCATGAAAATCACTTTAAACATGCTAATTTTAGCTCTAACACTGATGATCCACCTACAAATGTGAACTGACGTTCAAAAATAAAACATTTGAAAACGGACCATTTTCCACATTTCTGAAGCATGACGTAATGGGGGGGTGTTATCTCTTTTGTCGAAAATCAGCCGTTTTTGCTCGAACATTAAATGCCTCCAAATGGTATTTAATTAACTTCCCGGGGTGAAGAAACCCTTTTTGAGAACTCAGAGTGAGTAAATTGGCCATTTTCATGCACTTTTAACCATTCCATAAATCTTGTGTTTTGGGCCCCTGGAAGCATGAAAATCACTTTAAACATGCTAATTTTAGCTCTAACACTGATGATCCACCTACAAATGTGAACTGACGTTCAAAAATAAAACATTTGAAAACGGACCATTTTCCACATTTCTGAAGCATGACGTAATGGGGGGGTTTTATCTCGTTTGTCGAAAATCAGCCGTTTTTGCTCGAACATTAAATGCCTCCAAATGGTATTTATTTCACTTCCCGAGCCCCTGGAAGCATGAAAATCACTTTAAACATGCTAATTTTAGCTCTAACACTGATGATCCACCTACAAATGTGAACTGACGTTCAAAAATAAAACATTTGAAAACGGACCATTTTCCACATTTCTGAAGCATGACGTAATGGGGGGGTGTTATCTCTTTTGTCGAAAATCAGCCGTTTTTGCTGGAACATTAAATGCCTCCAAATGGTATTTAATTAACTTCCCGGGGTGAAGAAACCTTTTTTGAGAACTCAGAGTGAGTAAATTGGCCATTTTCATGCACTTTTAACCATTCCATAAATCTTGTGTTTTGGGCCCCTGGAAGCATGAAAATCACTTTAAACATGCTAATTTTAGCTCTAACACTGATGATCCACCTACAAATGTGAACTGACGTTCAAAAATAAAACATTTGAAAACGGACCATTTTCCACATTTCTGAAGCATGACGTAATGGGGGGGTGTTATCTCTTTTGTCGAAAATCAGCCGTTTTTGCTCGAACATTAAATGCCTCCAAATGGTATTTATTTCACTTCCCGAGCCCCTGGAAGCATGAAAATCACTTTAAACATGCTAATTTTAGCTCTAACACTGATGATCCACCTACAAATGTGAACTGACGTTCAAAAATAAAACATTTGAAAACGGACCATTTTCCACATTTCTGAAGCATGACGTAATGGGGGGGTGTTATCTCTTTTGTCGAAAATCAGCCGTTTTTGCTGGAACATTAAATGCCTCCAAATGGTATTTAATTAACTTCCCGGGGTGAAGAAACCCTTTTTGAGAACTCAGAGTGAGTAAATTGGCCATTTTCATGCACTTTTAACCATTCCATAAATCTTGTGTTTTGGGCCCCTGGAAGCATGAAAATCACTTTAAACATGCTAATTTTAGCTCTAACACTGATGATCCACCTACAAATGTGAACTGACGTTCAAAAATAAAACATTTGAAAACGGACCATTTTCCACATTTCTGAAGCATGACGTAATGGGGGGGTGTTATCTCTTTTGTCGAAAATCAGCCGTTTTTGCTCGAACATTAAATGCCTCCAAATGGTATTTATTTCACTTCCCGAGCCCCTGGAAGCATGAAAATCACTTTAAACATGCTAATTTTAGCTCTAACACTGATGATCCACCTACAAATGTGAACTGACGTTCAAAAATAAAACATTTGAAAACGGACCATTTTCCACATTTCTGAAGCATGACGTAATGGGGGGGTGTTATCTCTTTTGTCGAAAATCAGCCGTTTTTGCTGGAACATTAAATGCCTCCAAATGGTATTTAATTAACTTCCCGGGGTGAAGAAACCTTTTTTGAGAACTCAGAGTGAGTAAATTGGCCATTTTCATGCACTTTTAACCATTCCATAAATCTTGTGTTTTGGGCCCCTGGAAGCATGAAAATCACTTTAAACATGCTAATTTTAGCTCTAACACTGATGATCCACCTACAAATGTGAACTGACGTTCAAAAATAAAACATTTGAAAACGGACCATTTTCCACATTTCTGAAGCATGACGTAATGGGGGGGTGTTATCTCTTTTGTCGAAAATCAGCCGTTTTTGCTGGAACATTAAATGCCTCCAAATGGTATTTATTTCACTTCCCGAGCCCCTGGAAGCATGAAAATCACTTTAAACATGCTAATTTTAGCTCTAACACTGATGATCCACCTACAAATGTGAACTGACGTTCAAAAATAAAACATTTGAAAACGGACCATTTTCCACATTTCTGAAGCATGACGTAATGGGGGGGTGTTATCTCTTTTGTCGAAAATCAGCCGTTTTTGCTCGAACATTAAATGCCTCCAAATGGTATTTATTTCACTTCCCGAGCCCCTGGAAGCATGAAAATCACTTTAAACATGCTAATTTTAGCTCTAACACTGATGATCCACGTACAAATGTGAACTGACGTTCAAAAATAAAACATTTGAAAACGGACCATTTTCCACATTTCTGAAGCATGACGTAATGGGGGGGTGTTATCTCTTTTGTCGAAAATCAGCCGTTTTTGCTCGAACATTAAATGCCTCCAAATGGTATTTATTTCACTTCCCGAGCCCCTGGAAGCATGAAAATCACTTTAAACATGCTAATTTTAGCTCTAACACTGATGATCCACCTACAAATGTGAACTGACGTTCAAAAATAAAACATTTGAAAACGGACCATTTTCCACATTTCTGAAGCATGACGTAATGGGGGGGTGTTATCTCTTTTGTCGAAAATCAGCCGTTTTTGCTCGAACATTAAATGCCTCCAAATGATATTTATTTCACTTCCCGAGCCCCTGGAAGCATGAAAATCACTTTAAACATGCTAATTTTAGCTCTAACACTGATGATCCACCTACAAATGTGAACTGACGTTCAAAAATAAAACATTTGAAAACGGACCATTTTCCACATTTCTGAAGCATGACGTAATGGGGGGGTGTTATCTCTTTTGTCGAAAATCAGCCGTTTTTGCTCGAACATTAAATGCCTCCAAATGGTATTTATTTCACTTCCCGAGCCCCTGGAAGCATGAAAATCACTTTAAACATGCTAATTTTAGCTCTAACACTGATGATCCACCTACAAATGTGAACTGATGTTCAAAAATAAAACATTTGAAAACGGACCATTTTCCACATTTCTGAAGCATGACGTAATGGGGGGGTGTTATCTCTTTTGTCGAAAATCAGCCGTTTTTGCTCGAACATTTAAATGCCTCCAAATAGTATTTAATTAACTTCCCGAGCCCCTGGAAGCATGAAAATCACTTTAAACATGCTAATTTTAGCTCTAACACTGATGATCCACCTACAAATGTGAACGGACGTTCAAAAATAAAACATTTGAAAACGGACCATTTTCCACATTTCTGAAGCATGACGTAATGGGGGGGTGTTATCTCTTTTGTCGAAAATCAGCCGTTTTTGCTCGAACATTAAATGCCTCCAAATGGTATTTAATTAACTTCCCGAGCCCCTGGAAGCATGAAAATCACTTTAAACATGCTAATTTTAGCTCTAACACTGATGATCCACCTACAAATGTGAACTGACGTTCAAAAATAAAACATTTGAAAACGGACCATTTTCCACATTTCTGAAGCATGACGTAATGGGGGGGTGTTATCTCTTTTGTCGAAAATCAGCCGTTTTTGCTCGAACATTAAATGCCTCCAAATGGTATTTAATTAACTTCCCGAGCCCCTGGAAGCATGAAAATCACTTTAAACATGCTAATTTTAGCTCTAACACTGATGATCCACCTACAAATGTGAACTGACGTTCAAAAATAAAACATTTGGAAACGGACCATTTTCCACATTTCTGAAGCATGACGTAATGGGGGGGTGTTATCTCTTTTGTCGAAAATCAGCCGTTTTTGCTCGAACATTAAATGCCTCCAAATGGTATTTAATTAACTTCCCGAGCCCCTGGAAGCATGAAAATCACTTTAAACATGCTAATTTTAGCTCTAACACTGATGATCCACCTACAAATGTGAACTGACGTTCAAAAATAAAACATTTGAAAACGGACCATTTTCCACATTTCTGAAGCATGACGTAATGGGGGGTGTTATCTCTTTAGTCGAAAATCAGCCGTTTTTGCACGAACATTAAATGCCTCCAAATGGTATTTAATTAACTTCCCGAGCCCCTGGAAGCATGAAAATCACTGTAAACATGCTAATTTTAGCTCTAACACTGATGAACCACCTACAAATGTGAACTGACGTTCAAAAATAAAACATTTGAAAACGGACCATTTTCCACATTTCTGAAGCATGACGTAATGGGGGGGTGTTATCTCTTTTGTCGAAAATCAGCCGTTTTTGCTCGAACATTAAATGCCTCCAAATGGTATTTAATTAACTTCCCGGGGTGAAGAAACCGTTTTTGAGAATTCAGAGTGAGTAAATTGGCCATTTTCATGCACTTTTAACCATTCCATAAATCTTGTGTTTTGGGCCCCTGGAAGCATGAAAATCACTTTAAACATGCTAATTTTAGCTCTAACACTGATGATCCACCTACAAATGTGAACTGACGTTCAAAAATAAAACATTTGAAAAAGGACCATTTTCCACATTTCTGAAGCATGACGTAATGGGGGGGTGTTATCTCTTTTGTCGAAAATCAGCCGTTTTTGCTGGAACATTAAATGCCTCCAAATGGTATTTAATTAACTTCCCGGGGTGAAGAAACCCTTTTTGAGAACTCAGAGTGAGTAAATTGGCCATTTTCATGCACTTTTAACCATTCCATAAATCTTGTGTTTTGGGCCCCTGGAAGCATGAAAATCACTTTAAACATGCTAATTTTAGCTCTAACACTGATGATCCACCTACAAATGTGAACTGACCTTCAAAAATAAAACATTTGAAAACGGACCATTTTCCACATTTCTGAAGCATGACATAATGGGGGGGTGTTATCTCTTTTGTCGAAAATCAGCCGTTTTTGCTCGAACATTAAATGCCTCCAAATGGTATTTAATTATCTTCCTGAGCCCCTGGAAGTATGAAAATCACTTTAAACATGCTAATTTTAGCTCTAACACTGATGATCCACCTACAAATGTGAACTGACGTTCAAAAATAAAACATTTGAAAACGGACCATTTTCCACATTTCTGAAGCATGACGTAATGGGGGGGTGTTATCTCTTTTGTCGAAAATAAGCCGTTTTTGCTCGAACATTAAATGCCTCCAAATGGTATTTAATTAACTTCCCGAGCCCCTGGAAGCATGAAAATCACTTTAAACATGCTAATTTTAGCTCTAACACTGATGATCCACCTACAAATGTGAACTGACGTTCAAAAATAAAACATTTGAAAACGGACCATTTTCCACATTTCTGAAGCATGACGTAATGGGGGGGGGGTGTTATCTCTTTTGTCGAAAATCAGCCGTTTTTGCTCGAACATTAAATGCCTCCAAATGGTATTTAATTAACTTCCCGAGCCCCTGGAAGCATGAAAATCACTTTAAACATGCTAATTTTAGCTCTAACACTGATGATCCACCTACAAATGTGAACTGACGTTCAAAAATAAAATATTTGAAAACGGACCATTTTCCAAATTTCTGAAGCATGACGTAATGGGGGGGTCTTATCTCTTTTGTCGAAAATCAGCCGTTTTTGCTCGAACATTAAATGCCTCCAAATGGTATTTAATTAACTTCCCGAGCCCCTGGAAGCATGAAAATCACTTTAAACATGCTAATTTTAGCTCTAACACTGATGATCCACCTACAAATGTGAACTGACGTTCAAAAATAAAACATTTGAAAACGGACCATTTTCCACATTTCTGAAGCATGACGTAATGGGGGGGTGTTATCTCTTTTGTCGAAAATCAGCCGTTTTTGCTCGAACATTAAATGCCTCCAAATGGTATTTAATTAACTTCCCGAGCCCCTGGAAGCATGAAAATCACTTTAAACATGCTAATTTTAGCTCTAACACTGATGATCCACCTACAAATATGAACTGACGTTCAAAAATAAAACATTTGAAAACGGACCATTTTCCACATTTCTGAAGCATGACGCAATGGGGGGGTGTTATCTCTTTTGTCGAAAATCAGCCGTTTTTGCTCGAACATTAAATGCCTCCAAATGGTATTTAATTAACTTCCCGGGGTGAAGAAACCCTTTTTGAGAACTCAGAGTGAGTAAATTGGCCATTTTCATGCACTTTTAACCATTCCATAAATCTTGTGTTTTGAGCCCCTGGAAGCATGAAAATCACTTTAAACATGCTAATTTTAGCTCTAACACTGATGATCCACCTACAAATGTGAACTGACGTTCAAAAATAAAACATTTGAAAACGGACCATTTTCCACATTTCTGAAGCATGACGTAATGGGGGGTGTTATCTCTTTTGTCGAAAATCAGCCGTTTTTGCACGAACATTAAATGCCTCCAAATGGTATTTAATTAACTTCCCGAGCCCCTGGAAGCATGAAAATCACTGTAAACATGCTAATTTTAGCTCTAACACTGATGATCCACCTACAAATGTGAACTGACGTTCAAAAATAAAACATTTGAAAACGGACCATTTTCCACATTTCTGAAGCATGACGTAATGGGGGGGTGTTATCTCTTTTGTCGAAAATCAGCCGTTTTTGCTCGAACATTAAATGCCTCCAAATGGTATTTAATTAACTTCCCGGGGTGAAGAAACCGTTTTTGAGAACTCAGAGTGAGTAAATTGGCCATTTTCATGCACTTTTAACCATTCCATAAATCTTGTGTTTTGGGCCCCTGGAAGCATGAAAATCACTTTAAACATGCTAATTTTAGCTCTAACACTGATGATCCACCTACAAATGTGAACTGACGTTCAAAAATAAAACATTTGAAAAAGGACCATTTTCCACATTTCTGAAGCATGACGTAATGGGGGGGTGTTATCTCTTTTGTCGAAAATCAGCCGTTTTTGCTGGAACATTAAATGCCTCCAAATGGTATTTAATTAACTTCCCGGGGTGAAGAAACCCTTTTTGAGAACTCAGAGTGAGTAAATTGGCCATTTTCATGCACTTTTAACCATTCCATAAATCTTGTGTTTTGGGCCCCTGGAAGCATGAAAATCACTTTAAACATGCTAATTTTAGCTCTAACACTGATGATCCACCTACAAATGTGAACTGACGTTCAAAAATAAAACATTTGAAAACGGACCATTTTCCACATTTCTGAAGCATGACGTAATGGGGGGGTGTTATCTCTTTTGTCGAAAATCAGCCGTTTTTGCTCGAACATTAAATGCCTCCAAATGGTATTTAATTATCTTCCTGAGCCCCTGGAAGTATGAAAATCACTTTAAACATGCTAATTTTAGCTCTAACACTGATGATCCACCTACAAATGTGAACTGACGTTCAAAAATAAAACATTTGAAAACGGACCATTTTCCACATTTCTGAAGCATGACGTAATGGGGGGGTGTTATCTCTTTTGTCGAAAATCAGCCGTTTTTGCTCGAACATTAAATGCCTCCAAATGGTATTTAATTAACTTCCCGAGCCCCTGGAAGCATGAAAATCACTTTAAACATGCTAATTTTAGCTCTAACACTGATGATCCACCTACAAATGTGAACTGACGTTCAAAAATAAAACATTTGAAAACGGACCATTTTCCACATTTCTGAAGCATGACGTAATGGGGGGGTGTTATCTCTTTTGTCGAAAATCAGCCGTTTTGCTCGAACATTAAATGCCTCCAAATGGTATTTAATTAACTTCCCGAGCCCCTGGAAGCATGAAAATCACTTTAAACATGCTAATTTTAGCTCTAACACTGATGATCCACCTACAAATGTGAACTGACGTTCAAAAATAAAACATTTGAAAACGGACCATTTTCCACATTTCTGAAGCATGACGCAATGGGGGGGTGTTATCTCTTTTGTCGAAAATCAGCCGTTTTTGCTCGAACATTAAATGCCTCCAAATGGTATTTAATTAACTTCCCGAGCCCCTGGAAGCATGAAAATCACTGTAAACATGCTAATTTTAGCTCTAACACTGATGATCCACCTACAAATGTGAACTGACGTTCAAAAATAAAACATTTGAAAACGGACCATTTTCCACATTTCTGAAGCATGACGTAATGGGGGGGTGTTATCTCTTTTGTCGAAAATCAGCCGTTTTTGCTCGAACATTAAATGCCTCCAAATGGTATTTAATTAACTTCCCGGGGTGAAGAAACCGTTTTTGAGAACTCAGAGTGAGTAAATTGGCCATTTTCATGCACTTTTAACCATTCCATAAATCTTGTGTTTTGGGCCCCTGGAAGCATGAAAATCACTTTAAACATGCTAATTTTAGCTCTAACACTGATGATCCACCTACAAATGTGAACTGACGTTCAAAAATAAAACATTTGAAAAAGGACCATTTTCCACATTTCTAAAGCATGACGTAATGGGGGGGTGTTATCTCTTTTGTTGAAAATCAGCCGTTTTTGCTGGAACATTAAATGCCTCCAAATGGTATTTAATTAACTTCCCGGGGTGAAGAAACCCTTTTTGAGCACTCAGAGTGAGTAAATTGGCCATTTTCATGCACTTTTAACCATTCCATAAATCTTGTGTTTTGGGCCCCTGGAAGCATGAAAATCACTTTAAACATGCTAATTTTAGCTCTAACACTGATGATCCACCTACAAATGTGAACTGACGTTCAAAAATAAAACATTTGAAAACGGACCATTTTCCACATTTCTGAAGCATGACGTAATGGGGGGGTGTTATCTCTTTTGTCGAAAATCAGCCGTTTTTGCTCGAACATTAAATGCCTCCAAATGGTATTTAATTAACTTCCCGAGCCCCTGGAAGCATGAAAATCACTTTAAACATGCTAATTTTAGCTCTAACACTGATGATGCACCTACAAATGTGAACTGACGTTCAAAAATAAAACATTTGGAAACGGACCATTTTCCACATTTCTGAAGCATGACGTAATGGGGGGGTGTTATCTCTTTTGTCGAAAATCAGCAGTTTTTGCTCGAACATTAAATGCCTCCAAATGGTATTTAATTAACTTCCCGAGCCCCTGGAAGCATGAAAATCACTTTAAACATGCTAATTTTAGCTCTAACACTGATGATCCACCTACAAATGTGAACTGACGTTCAAAAATAAAACATTTGAAAACGGACCATTTTCCACATTTCTGAAGCATGACGTAATGGGGGGTGTTATCTCTTTTGTCGAAAATCAGCCGTTTTTGCACGAACATTAAATGCCTCCAAATGGTATTTAATTAACTTCCCGAGCCCCTGGAAGCATGAAAATCACTGTAAACATGCTAATTTTAGCTCTAACACTGATGATCCACCTACAAATGTGAACTGACGTTCAAAAATAAAACATTTGAAAACGGACCATTTTCCACATTTCTGAAGCATGACGTAATGGGGGGGTGTTATCTCTTTTGTCGAAAATCAGCCGTTTTTGCTCGAACATTAAATGCCTCCAAATGGTATTTAATTAACTTCCCGGGGTGAAGAAACCGTTTTTGAGAACTCAGAGTGAGTAAATTGGCCATTTTCATGCACTTTTAACCATTCCATAAATCTTGTGTTTTGGGACCCTGGAAGCATGAAAATCACTTTAAACATGCTAATTTTAGCTCTAACACTGATGATCCACCTACAAATGTGAACTGACGTTCAAAAATAAAACATTTGAAAAAGGACCATTTTCCACATTTCTGAAGCATGACGTAATGGGGGGGGTGTTATCTCTTTTGTCGAAAATCAGCCGTTTTTGCTGGAACATTAAATGCCTCCAAATGGTATTTAATTAACTTCCCGGGGTGAAGAAACCCTTTTTGAGAACTCAGAGTGAGTAAATTGGCCATTTTCATGCACTTTTAACCATTCCATAAATCTTGTGTTTTGGGCCCCTGGAAGCATGAAAATCACTTTAAACATGCTAATTTTAGCTCTAACACTGATGATCCACCTACAAATGTGAACTGACATTCAAAAATAAAACATTTGAAAACGGACCATTTTCCACATTTCTGAAGCATGACGTAATGGGGGGGTGTTATCTCTTTTGTCGAAAATCAGCCGTTTTTGCTCGAACATTAAATGCCTCCAAATGGTATTTAATTATCTTCCTGAGCCCCTGGAAGTATGAAAATCACTTTAAACATGCTAATTTTAGCTCTAACACTGATGATCCACCTACAAATGTGAACTGACGTTCAAAAATAAAACATTTGAAAACGGACCATTTTCCACATTTCTGAAGCATGACGTAATGGGGGGGTGTTATCTCTTTTGTCGAAAATCAGCCGTTTTTGCTCGAACATTAAATGCCTCCAAATGGTATTTAATTAACTTCCCGAGCCCCTGGAAGCATGAAAATCACTTTAAACATGCTAATTTTAGCTCTAACACTGATGATCCACCTACAAATGTGAACTGACGTTCAAAAATAAAACATTTGAAAACGGACCATTTTCCAAATTTCTGAAGCATGACGTAATGGGGGGGTGTTATCTCTTTTGTCGAAAATCAGCCGTTTTTGCTCGAACATTAAATGCCTCCAAATGGTATTTAATTAACTTCCCGAGCCCCTGGAAGCATGAAAATCACTTTAAACATGCTAATTTTAGCTCTAACACTGATGATCCACCTACAAATGTGAACTGACGTTCAAAAATAAAACATTTGAAAACGGACCATTTTCCACATTTCTGAAGCATGACGTAATGGGGGGGGTGTTATCTCTTTTGTCGAAAATCAGCCGTTTTTGCTCGAACATTAAATGCCTCCAAATGGTATTTAATTAACTTCCCGAGCCCCTGGAAGCATGAAAATCACTTTAAACATGCTAATTTTAGCTCTAACACTGATGATCCACCTACAAATGTGAACTGACGTTCAAAAATAAAACATTTGAAAACGGACCATTTTCCACATTTCTGAAGCATGACGCAATGGGGGGGTGTTATCTCTTTTGTCAAAAATCAGCCGTTTTTGCTCGAACATTAAATGCCTCCAAATGGTATTTAATTAACTTCCCGAGCCCCTGGAAGCATGAAAATCACTGTAAACATGCTAATTTTAGCTCTAACACTGATGATCCACCTACAAATGTGAACTGACGTTCAAAAATAAAACATTTGAAAACGGACCATTTTCCACATTTCTGAAGCATGACGTAATGGGGGGGTGTTATCTCTTTTGTCGAAAATCAGCCGTTTTTGCTCGAACATTAAATGCCTCCAAATGGTATTTAATTAACTTCCCGGGGTGAAGAAACCGTTTTTGAGAACTCAGAGTGAGTAAATTGGCCATTTTCATGCACTTTTAACCATTCCATAAATCTTGTGTTTTGGGCCCCTGGAAGCATGAAAATCACTTTAAACATGCTAATTTTAGCTCTAACACTGATGATCCACCTACAAATGTGAACTGACGTTCAAAAATAAAACATTTGAAAAAGGACCATTTTCCACATTTCTGAAGCATGACGTAATGGGGGGGTGTTATCTCTTTTGTTGAAAATCAGCCGTTTTTGCTGGAACATTAAATGCCTCCAAATGGTATTTAATTAACTTCCCGGGGTGAAGAAACCCTTTTTGAGAACTCAGAGTGAGTAAATTGGCCATTTTCATGCACTTTTAACCATTCCATAAATCTTGTGTTTTGGGCCCCTGGAAGCATGAAAATCACTTTAAACATGCTAATTTTAGCTCTAACACTGATGATCCACCTACAAATGTGAACTGACGTTCAAAAATAAAACATTTGAAAACGGACCATTTTCCACATTTCTGAAGCATGACGTAATGGGGGGGTGTTATCTCTTTTGTCGAAAATCAGCCGTTTTTGCTCGAACATTAAATGCCTCCAAATGGTATTTAATTATCTTCCTGAGCCCCTGGAAGTATGAAAATCACTTTAAACATGCTAATTTTAGCTCTAACACTGATGATCCACCTACAAATGTGAACTGACGTTCAAAAATAAAACATTTGAAAACGGACCATTTTCCACATTTCTGAAGCATGACGTAATGGGGGGGGTGTTATCTCTTTTGTCGAAAATCAGCCGTTTTTGCTCGAACATTAAATGCCTCCAAATAGTATTTAATTAACTTCCCGAGCCCCTGGAAGCATGAAAATCACTTTAAACATGCTAATTTTAGCTCTAACACTGATGATCCACCTACAAATGTGAACTGACGTTCAAAAATAAAACATTTGAAAACGGACCATTTTCCAAATTTCTGAAGCATGACGTAATGGGGGGGTGTTATCTCTTTTGTCGAAAATCAGCCGTTTTTGCTCGAACATTAAATGCCTCCAAATGGTATTTAATTAACTTCCCGAGCCCCTGGAAGCATGAAAATCACTTTAAACATGCTAATTTTAGCTCTAACACTGATGATCCACCTACAAATGTGAACTGACGTTCAAAAATAAAACATTTGAAAACGGACCATTTTCCACATTTCTGAAGCATGACGTAATGGGGGGGTGTTATCTCTTTTGTCGAAAATCAGCCGTTTTTGCTCGAACATTAAATGCCTCCAAATGGTATTTAATTAACTTCCCGAGCCCCTGGAAGCATGAAAATCACTTTAAACATGCAAATTTTAGCTCTAACACTGATGATCCACCTACAAATGTGAACTGACGTTCAAAAATAAAACATTTGAAAACGGACCATTTTAAACATTTCTGAAGCATGACGCAATGGGGGGGTGTTATCTCTTTTGTCGAAAATCAGCCGTTTTTGCTCGAACATTAAATGCCTCCAAATGGTATTTAATTAACTTCCCGGGGTGAAGAAACCCTTTTTGAGAACTCAGAGTGAGTAAATTGGCCATTTTCATGCACTTTTAACCATTCCATAAATCTTGTGTTTTGGGCCCCTGGAAGCATGAAAATCATTTTAAACATGCAAATTTTAGCTCTAACACTGATGATCCACCTACAAATGTGAACTGACGTTCAAAAATAAAACATTTGAAAACAGACCATTTTCCACATTTCTGAAGCATGACGTAATGGGGGGGTGTTATCTCTTTTGTCGAAAATCAGCCGTTTTTGCTCGAACAATAAATGCCTCCAAATGGTATTTATTTCACTTCCCGAGCCCCTGGAAGCATGAAAATCACTTTAAACATGCTAATTTTAGCTCTAACACTGATGATCCACCTACAAATGTGAACTGACGTTCAAAAATAAAACATTTGAAAACGGACCATTTTCCACATTTCTGAAGCATGACGTAATGGGGGGGTGTTATCTCTTTTGTCGAAAATCAGCCGTTTTTGCTCGAACATTAAATGCCTCCAAATGGTATTTATTTCACTTCCCGAGCCCCTGGAAGCATGAAAATCACTTTAAACATGCTAATTTTAGCTCTAACACTGATGATCCACCTACAAATGTGAACTGACGTTCAAAAATAAAACATTTGAAAACGGACCATTTTCCACATTTCTGAAGCATGACGTAATGGGGGGTGTTATCTCTTTTGTCGAAAATCAGCCGTTTTTGCTCGAACATTAAATGCCTCCAAATGGTATTTAATTAACTTCCTGAGCCCCTGGAAGCATGAAAATCACTTTAAACATGCTAATTTTAGCTCTAACACTGATGATCCACCTACAAATGTGAACTGACGTTCAAAAATAAAACATTTGAAAACGGACCATTTTCCACATTTCTGAAGCATGACGTAATGGGGGGGTGTTATCTCTTTTGTCGAAAATCAGCCGTTTTTGCTGGAACATTAAATGCCTCCAAATGGTATTTAATTAACTTCCCGGGGTGAAGAAACCCTTTTTGAGAACTCAGAGTGAGTAAATTGGCCATTTTCATGCACTTTTAACCATTCCATAAATCTTGTGTTTTGGGCCCCTGGAAGCATGAAAATCACTTTAAACATGCTAATTTTAGCTCTAACACTGATGATCCACCTACAAATGTGAACTGACGCTCAAAAATAAAACATTTGAAAACGGACCATTTTCCACATTTCTGAAGCATGACGTAATGGGGGGGGTGTTATCTCTTTTGTCGAAAATCAGCCGTTTTTGCTCGAACATTAAATGCCTCCAAATGGTATTTAATTAACTTCCTGAGCCCCTGGAAGCATGAAAATCACTTCAAACATGCTAATTTTAGCTCTAACACTGATGATCCACCTACAAATGTGAACTGATGTTCAAAAATAAAACATTTGAAAACGGACCATTTTCCACATTTCTGAAGCATGACGTAATGGGGGGGTGTTATCTCTTTTGTCGAAAATCAGCCGTTTTTGCTCGAACATTAAATGCCTCCAAATGGTATTTAATTAACTTCCCGAGCCCCTGGAAGCATGAAAATCACTTTAAACATGCTAATTTTAGCTCTAACACTGATGATCCACCTACAAATGTGAACTGACGTTCAAAAATAAAACATTTGAAAACGGACCATTTTCCACATTTCTGAAGCATGACGTAATGGGGGGGTGTTATCTCTTTTGTCGAAAATCAGCCGTTTTTGCTCGAACATTAAATGCCTCCAAATGGTATTTAATTAACTTCCCGAGCCCCTGGAAGCATGAAAATCACTTTAAACATGCTAATTTTAGCTCTAACACTGATGATCCACCTACAAATGTTAACTGACGTTCAAAAATAAAACATTTGAAAACGGACCATTTTCCACATTTCTGAAGCATGACGTAATGGGGGGTGTTATCTCTTTTGTCGAAAATCAGCCGTTTTTGCACGAAAATTAAATGCCTCCAAATGGTATTTAATTAACTTCTCGAGCCCCTGGAAGCATGAAAATCACTGTAAACATGCTAATTTTAGCTCTAACACTGATGATCCACCTACAAATGTGAACTGACGTTCAAAAATAAAACATTTGAAAACGGACCATTTTCCACATTTCTGAAGCATGACGTAATGGGGGGGTGTTATCTCTTTTGTCGAAAATCAGCCGTTTTTGCTCGAACATTAAATGCCTCCAAATGGTATTTAATTAACTTCCCGGGGTGAAGAAACCCTTTTTGAGAACTCAGAGTGAGTAAATTGGCCATTTTCATGCACTTTTAACCATTCCATAAATCTTGTGTTTTGGGCCCCTGGAAGCATGAAAATCACTTTAAACATGCTAATTTTAGCTCTAACACTGATGATCCACCTACAAATGTGAACTGACGTTCAAAAATAAAACATTTGAAAAAGGACCATTTTCCACATTTCTGAAGCATGACGTAATGGGGGGGTGTTATCTCTTTTGTCGAAAATCAGCCGTTTTTGCTGGAACATTAAATGCCTCCAAATGGTATTTAATTAACTTCCCGGGGTGAAGAAACCCTTTTTGAGAACTCAGAGTGAGTAAATTGGCCATTTTCATGCACTTTTAACCATTCCATAAATCTTGTGTTTTGGGCCCCTGGAAGCATGAAAATCACTTTAAACATGCTAATTTTAGCTCTAACACTGATGATCCACCTACAAATGTGAACTGACGTTCAAAAATAAAACATTTGAAAACGGACCATTTTCCACATTTCTGAAGCATGACGTAATGGGGGGGTGTTATCTCTTTTGTCGAAAATCAGCCGTTTTTGCTCGAACATTAAATGCCTCCAAATGGTATTTATTTCACTTCCCGAGCCCCTGGAAGCATGAAAATCACTTTAAACATGCTAATTTTAGCTCTAACACTGATGATCCACCTACAAATGTGAACTGACGTTCAAAAATAAAACATTTGAAAACGGACCATTTTCCACATTTCTGAAGCATGACGTAATGGGGGGGTGTTATCTCTTTTGTCGAAAATCAGCCGTTTTTGCTCGAACATTAAATGCCTCCAAATGGTATTTATTTCACTTCCCGAGCCCCTGGAAGCATGAAAATCACTTTAAACATGCTAATTTTAGCTCTAACACTGATGATCTACCTACAAATGTGAACTGACGTTCAAAAATAAAACATTTGAAAACGGACCATTTTCCACATTTCTGAAGCATGACGTAATGGGGGGTGTTATCTCTTTTGTCGAAAATCAGCCGTTTTTGCTCGAACATTAAATGCCTCCAAATGGTATTTAATTAACTTCCCGAGCCCCTGGAAGCATGAAAATCACTTTAAACATGCTAATTTTAGCTCTAACACTGATGATCCACCTACAAATGTGAACTGACGTTCAAAAATAAATCATTTGAAAACGGACCATTTTCCACATTTCTGAAGCATGACGTAATGGGGGGGTGTTATCTCTTTTGTCGAAAATCAGCCGTTTTTGCTCGAACATTAAATGCCTCCAAATGGTATTTATTTCACTTCCCGAGCCCCTGGAAGCATGAAAATCACTTTAAACATGCTAATTTTAGCTCTAACACTGATGATCCACCTACAAATGTGAACTGACGTTCAAAAATAAAACATTTGAAAACGGACCATTTTCCACATTTCTGAAGCATGACGTAATGGGGGGTGTTATCTCTTTTGTCGAAAATCAGCCGTTTTTGCTCGAACATTAAATGCCTCCAAATGGTATTTAATTAACTTCCCGAGCCCCTGGAAGCATGAAAATCACTTTAAACATGCTAATTTTAGCTCTAACACTGATGATCCACCTACAAATGTGAACTGACGTTCAAAAATAAAACATTTGAAAACGGACCATTTTCCACATTTCTGAAGCATGACGTAATGGGGGGGTGTTATCTCTTTTGTCGAAAATCAGCCGTTTTTGCTCGAACATTAAATGCCCCCAAATGGTATTTATTTCACTTCCCGAGCCCCTGGAAGCATGAAAATCACTTTAAACATGCTAATTTTAGCTCTAACACTGATGATCCACCTACAAATGTGAACTGACGTTCAAAAATAAAACATTTGAAAACGGACCATTTTCCACATTTCTGAAGCATGACGTAATGGGGGGTGTTATCTCTTTTGTCGAAAATCAGCTGTTTTTGCTCGAACATTAAATGCCTCCAAATGGTATTTAATTAACTTCCCGAGCCCCTGGAAGCATGAAAATCACTTTAAACATGCTAATTTTAGCTCTAACACTGATGATCCACCTACAAATGTGAACTGACGTTCAAAAATAAAACCTTTGAAAACGGACCATTTTCCACATTTCTGAAGCATGACGTAATGGGGGGGTGTTATCTCTTTTGTCGAAAATCAGCCGTTTTTGCTCGAACATTAAATGCCTCCAAATGGTATTTAATTAACTTCCCGAGCCCCTGGAAGCATGAAAATCACTTTAAACATGCTAATTTTAGCTCTAACACTGATGATCCACCTACAAATGTGAACTGACGTTCAAAAATAAAACATTTGAAAACGGACCATTTTCCACATTTCTGAAGCATGACGTAATGGGGGGGTGTTATCTCTTTTGTCGAAAATCAGCCGTTTTTGCTCGAACATTAAATGCCTCCAAATGGTATTTAATTAACTTCCCGAGCCCCTGGAAGCATGAAAATCACTTTAAATATGCTAATTTTAGCTCTAACACTGATGATCCACCTACAAATGTGAACTGATGTTCAAAAATAAAACATTTGAAAACGGACCATTTTCCACATTTCTGAAGCATGACGTAATGGGGGGGTGTTATCTATTTTGTTGAAAATCAGCCGTTTTTGCTGGAACATTAAATGCCTCCAAATGGTATTTAATTAACTTCCCGGGGTGAAGAAACCCTTTTTGAGAACTCAGAGTGAGTAAATTGGCCATTTTCATGCACTTTTAACCATTCCATAAATCTTGTGTTTTGGGCCCCTGGAAGCATGAAAATCACTTTAAACATGCTAATTTTAGCTCTAACACTGATGATCCACCTACAAATGTGAACTGACGTTCAAAAATAAAACATTTGAAAACGGACCATTTTCCACATTTCTGAAGCATGACGTAATGGGGGGGTGTTATCTCTTTTGTCGAAAATCAGCCGTTTTTGCTCGAACATTAAATGCCTCCAAATGGTATTTAATTATCTTCCTGAGCCCCTGGAAGTATGAAAATCACTTTAAACATGCTAATTTTAGCTCTAACACTGATGATCCACCTACAAATGTGAACTGACGTTCAAAAATAAAACATTTGAAAACGGACCATTTTCCACATTTCTGAAGCATGACGTAATGGGGGGGGTGTTATCTCTTTTGTCGAAAATCAGCCGTTTTTGCTCGAACATTAAATGCCTCCAAATAGTATTTAATTAACTTCCCGAGCCCCTGGAAGCATGAAAATCACTTTAAACATGCTAATTTTAGCTCTAACACTGATGATCCACCTACAAATGTGAACTGACGTTCAAAAATAAAACATTTGAAAACGGACCATTTTCCAAATTTCTGAAGCATGACGTAATGGGGGGGTGTTATCTCTTTTGTCGAAAATCAGCCGTTTTTGCTCGAACATTAAATGCCTCCAAATGGTATTTAATTAACTTCCCGAGCCCCTGGAAGCATGAAAATCACTTTAAACATGCTAATTTTAGCTCTAACACTGATGATCCACCTACAAATGTGAACTGACGTTCAAAAATAAAACATTTGAAAACGGACCATTTTCCACATTTCTGAAGCATGACGTAATGGGGGGGTGTTATCTCTTTTGTCGAAAATCAGCCGTTTTTGCTCGAACATTAAATGCCTCCAAATGGTATTTAATTAACTTCCCGAGCCCCTGGAAGCATGAAAATCACTTTAAACATGCAAATTTTAGCTCTAACACTGATGATCCACCTACAAATGTGAACTGACGTTCAAAAATAAAACATTTGAAAACGGACCATTTTCCACATTTCTGAAGCATGACGCAATGGGGGGGTGTTATCTCTTTTGTCGAAAATCAGCCGTTTTTGCTCGAACATTAAATGCCTCCAAATGGTATTTAATTAACTTCCCGGGGTGAAGAAACCCTTTTTGAGAACTCAGAGTGAGTAAATTGGCCATTTTCATGCACTTTTAACCATTCCATAAATCTTGTGTTTTGGGCCCCTGGAAGCATGAAAATCATTTTAAACATGCAAATTTTAGCTCTAACACTGATGATCCACCTACAAATGTGAACTGACGTTCAAAAATAAAACATTTGAAAACAGACCATTTTCCACATTTCTGAAGCATGACGTAATGGGGGGGTGTTATCTCTTTTGTCGAAAATCAGCCGTTTTTGCTCGAACAATAAATGCCTCCAAATGGTATTTATTTCACTTCCCGAGCCCCTGGAAGCATGAAAATCACTTTAAACATGCTAATTTTAGCTCTAACACTGATGATCCACCTACAAATGTGAACTGACGTTCAAAAATAAAACATTTGAAAACGGACCATTTTCCACATTTCTGAAGCATGACGTAATGGGGGGGTGTTATCTCTTTTGTCGAAAATCAGCCGTTTTTGCTCGAACATTAAATGCCTCCAAATGGTATTTATTTCACTTCCCGAGCCCCTGGAAGCATGAAAATCACTTTAAACATGCTAATTTTAGCTCTAACACTGATGATCCACCTACAAATGTGAACTGACGTTCAAAAATAAAACATTTGAAAACGGACCATTTTCCACATTTCTGAAGCATGACGTAATGGGGGGTGTTATCTCTTTTGTCGAAAATCAGCCGTTTTTGCTCGAACATTAAATGCCTCCAAATGGTATTTAATTAACTTCCTGAGCCCCTGGAAGCATGAAAATCACTTTAAACATGCTAATTTTAGCTCTAACACTGATGATCCACCTACAAATGTGAACTGACGTTCAAAAATAAAACATTTGAAAACGGACCATTTTCCACATTTCTGAAGCATGACGTAATGGGGGGGTGTTATCTCTTTTGTCGAAAATCAGCCGTTTTTGCTGGAACATTAAATGCCTCCAAATGGTATTTAATTAACTTCCCGGGGTGAAGAAACCCTTTTTGAGAACTCAGAGTGAGTAAATTGGCCATTTTCATGCACTTTTAACCATTCCATAAATCTTGTGTTTTGGGCCCCTGGAAGCATGAAAATCACTTTAAACATGCTAATTTTAGCTCTAACACTGATGATCCACCTACAAATGTGAACTGACGCTCAAAAATAAAACATTTGAAAACGGACCATTTTCCACATTTCTGAAGCATGACGTAATGGGGGGGGTGTTATCTCTTTTGTCGAAAATCAGCCGTTTTTGCTCGAACATTAAATGCCTCCAAATGGTATTTAATTAACTTCCTGAGCCCCTGGAAGCATGAAAATCACTTCAAACATGCTAATTTTAGCTCTAACACTGATGATCCACCTACAAATGTGAACTGATGTTCAAAAATAAAACATTTGAAAACGGACCATTTTCCACATTTCTGAAGCATGACGTAATGGGGGGGTGTTATCTCTTTTGTCGAAAATCAGCCGTTTTTGCTCGAACATTAAATGCCTCCAAATGGTATTTAATTAACTTCCCGAGCCCCTGGAAGCATGAAAATCACTTTAAACATGCTAATTTTAGCTCTAACACTGATGATCCACCTACAAATGTGAACTGACGTTCAAAAATAAAACATTTGAAAACGGACCATTTTCCACATTTCTGAAGCATGACGTAATGGGGGGGTGTTATCTCTTTTGTCGAAAATCAGCCGTTTTTGCTCGAACATTAAATGCCTCCAAATGGTATTTAATTAACTTCCCGAGCCCCTGGAAGCATGAAAATCACTTTAAACATGCTAATTTTAGCTCTAACACTGATGATCCACCTACAAATGTTAACTGACGTTCAAAAATAAAACATTTGAAAACGGACCATTTTCCACATTTCTGAAGCATGACGTAATGGGGGGTGTTATCTCTTTTGTCGAAAATCAGCCGTTTTTGCACGAAAATTAAATGCCTCCAAATGGTATTTAATTAACTTCTCGAGCCCCTGGAAGCATGAAAATCACTGTAAACATGCTAATTTTAGCTCTAACACTGATGATCCACCTACAAATGTGAACTGACGTTCAAAAATAAAACATTTGAAAACGGACCATTTTCCACATTTCTGAAGCATGACGTAATGGGGGGGTGTTATCTCTTTTGTCGAAAATCAGCCGTTTTTGCTCGAACATTAAATGCCTCCAAATGGTATTTAATTAACTTCCCGGGGTGAAGAAACCCTTTTTGAGAACTCAGAGTGAGTAAATTGGCCATTTTCATGCACTTTTAACCATTCCATAAATCTTGTGTTTTGGGCCCCTGGAAGCATGAAAATCACTTTAAACATGCTAATTTTAGCTCTAACACTGATGATCCACCTACAAATGTGAACTGACGTTCAAAAATAAAACATTTGAAAAAGGACCATTTTCCACATTTCTGAAGCATGACGTAATGGGGGGGTGTTATCTCTTTTGTCGAAAATCAGCCGTTTTTGCTGGAACATTAAATGCCTCCAAATGGTATTTAATTAACTTCCCGGGGTGAAGAAACCCTTTTTGAGAACTCAGAGTGAGTAAATTGGCCATTTTCATGCACTTTTAACCATTCCATAAATCTTGTGTTTTGGGCCCCTGGAAGCATGAAAATCACTTTAAACATGCTAATTTTAGCTCTAACACTGATGATCCACCTACAAATGTGAACTGACGTTCAAAAATAAAACATTTGAAAACGGACCATTTTCCACATTTCTGAAGCATGACGTAATGGGGGGGTGTTATCTCTTTTGTCGAAAATCAGCCGTTTTTGCTCGAACATTAAATGCCTCCAAATGGTATTTATTTCACTTCCCGAGCCCCTGGAAGCATGAAAATCACTTTAAACATGCTAATTTTAGCTCTAACACTGATGATCCACCTACAAATGTGAACTGACGTTCAAAAATAAAACATTTGAAAATGGACCATTTTCCACATTTCTGAAGCATGACGTAATGGGGGGTGTTATCTCTTTTGTCGAAAATCAGCCGTTTTTGCTCGAACATTAAATGCCTCCAAATGGTATTTAATTAACTTCCCGAGCCCCTGGAGCATGAAAATCACTTTAAACATGCTAATTTTAGCTCTAACACTGATGATCCACCTACAAATGTGAACTGACGTTCAAAAATAAAACATTTGAAAACGGACCATTTTCCGCATTTCTGAAGCATGACGTAATGGGGGGGTGTTATCTCTTTTGTCGAAAATCAGCCGTTTTTGCTCGAACATTAAATGCCTCCAAATGGTATTTATTTCACTTCCCGAGCCCCTGGAAGCATGAAAATCACTTTAAACATGCTAATTTTAGCTCTAACACTGATGATCTACCTACAAATGTGAACTGACGTTCAAAAATAAAACATTTGAAAACGGACCATTTTCCACATTTTTGAAGCATGACGTAATGGGGGGTGTTATCTCTTTTGTCGAAAATCAGCCGTTTTTGCTCGAACATTAAATGCCTCCAAATGGTATTTAATTAACTTCCCGAGCCCCTGGAAGCATGAAAATCACTTTAAACATGCTAATTTTAGCTCTAACACTGATGATCCACCTACAAATGTGAACTGACGTTCAAAAATAAAACATTTGAAAACGGACCATTTTCCACATTTCTGAAGCATGACGTAATGGGGGGGTGTTATCTCTTTTGTCGAAAATTAGCCGTTTTTGCTCGAACATTAAATGCCTCCAAATGGTATTTAATTAACTTCCCGAGCCCCTGAAAGCATGAAAATCACTTTTAACATGCTAATTTTAGCTCTAACACTGATGATCCACCTACAAATGTGAACTGACGTTCAAAAATAAAACATTTGAAAACGGACCATTTTCCACATTTCTGAAGCATGACGTAATGGGGGGGGTTATCTCTTTTGTCGAAAATCAGCCGTTTTTGCTCGAACATTAAATGCCTCCAAATGGTATTTAATTAACTTCCCGAGCCCCTGGAAGCATGAAAATCACTTTAAACATGCTAATTTTAGCTCTAACACTGATGATCCACCTACAAATGTGAACTGATGTTCAAAAATAAAACATTTGAAAACGGACCATTTTCCACATTTCTGAAGCATGACGTAATGGGGGGGTGTTATCTCTTTTGTCGAAAATCAGCCGTCTTTGCTCGAACATTAAATGCCTCCAAATGGTATTTAATTAACTTCCCGAGCCCCTGGAAGCATGAAAATCACTTTAAACATGCTAATTTTAGCTCTAACACTGATGATCCACCTACAAATGTGAACTGACGTTCAAAAATAAAACATTTGAAAACGGACCATTTTCCACATTTCTGAAGCATGACGTAATGGGGGGGTGTTATCTCTTTTGTCGAAAATCAGCCGTTTTTGCTCGAACATTAAATGCCTCCAAATGGTATTTATTTCACTTCCCGAGCCCCTGGAAGCATGAAAATCACTTTAAACATGCTAATTTTAGCTCTAACACTGATGATCTACCTACAAATGTGAACTGACGTTCAAAAATAAAACATTTGAAAACGGACCATTTTCCACATTTCTGAAGCATGACGTAATGGGGGGTGTTATCTCTTTTGTCGAAAATCAGCCGTTTTTGCTCGAACATTAAATGCCTCCAAATGGTATTTAATTAACTTCCCGAGCCCCTGGAAGCATGAAAATCACTTTAAACATGCTAATTTTAGCTCTAACACTGATGATCCACCTACAAATGTGAACTGACGTTCAAAAATAAAACATTTGAAAACGGACCATTTTCCACATTTCTGAAGCATGACGTAATGGGGGGGTGTTATCTCTTTTGTCGAAAATCAGCCGTTTTTGCTCGAACATTAAATGCCTCCAAATGGTATTTAATTAACTTCCCGAGCCCCTGGAAGCATGAAAATCACTTTAAACATGCTAATTTTAGCTCTAACACTGATGATCCACCTACAAATGTGAACTGACGTTCAAAAATAAAACATTTGAAAACGGACCATTTTCCACATTTCTGAAGCATGACGTAATGGGGGGGTGTTATCTCTTTTGTCGAAAATCAGCCGTTTTTGCTCGAACATTAAATGCCTCCAAATGGTATTTAATTAACTTCCCGAGCCCCTGGAAGCATGAAAATCACTTTAAACATGCTAATTTTAGCTCTAACACTGATGATCCACCTACAAATGTGAACTGATGTTCAAAAATAAAACATTTGAAAACGGACCATTTTCCACATTTCTGAAGCATGACGTAATGGGGGGGTGTTATCTCTTTTGTCGAAAATCAGCCGTTTTTGCTCGAACATTAAATGCCTCCAAATGGTATTTAATTAACTTCCCGAGCCCCTGGAAGCATGAAAATCACTTTAAACATGCTAATTTTAGCTCTAACACTGATGATCCACCTACAAATGTGAACTGACGTTCAAAAATAAAACATTTGAAAACGGACCATTTTCCACATTTCTGAAGCATGACGTAATGGGGGGTGTTATCTCTTTTGTCGAAAATCAGCCGTTTTTGCTCGAACATTAAATGCCTCCAAATGGTATTTAATTAACTTCCCGAGCCCCTGGAAGCATGAAAATCACTTTAAACATGCTAATTTTAGCTCTAACACTGATGATCCACCTACAAATGTGAACTGACGTTCAAAAATAAAACATTTGAAAACGGACCATTTTCCACATTTCTGAAGCATGACGTAATGGGGGGTGTTATCTCTTTTGTCGAAAATCAGCCGTTTTTGCACGAAAATTAAATGCCTCCAAATGGTATTTAATTAACTTCTCGAGCCCCTGGAAGCATGAAAATCACTGTAAACATGCTAATTTTAGCTCTAACACTGATGATCCACCTACAAATGTGAACTGACGTTCAAAAATAAAACATTTGAAAACGGACCATTTTCCACATTTCTGAAGCATGACGTAATGGGGGGGTGTTATCTCTTTTGTCGAAAATCAGCCGTTTTTGCTCGAACATTAAATGCCTCCAAATGGTATTTAATTAACTTCCCGTGGTGAAGAAACCCTTTTTGAGAACTCAGAGTGAGTAAATTGGCCATTTTCATGCACTTTTAACCATTCCATAAATCTTGTGTTTTGGGCCCCTGGAAGCATGAAAATCACTTTAAACATGCTAATTTTAGCTCTAACACTGATGATCCACCTACAAATGTGAACTGACGTTCAAAAATAAAACATTTGAAAACGGACCATTTTCCACATTTCTGAAGCATGACGTAATGGGGGGGTGTTATCTCTTTTGTCGAAAATCAGCCGTTTTTGCTCGAACATTAAATGCCTCCAAATGGTATTTATTTCACTTCCCGAGCCCCTGGAAGCATGAAAATCACTTTAAACATGCTAATTTTAGCTCTAACACTGATGATCCACCTACAAATGTGAACTGACGTTCAAAAATAAAACATTTGAAAACGGACCATTTTCCACATTTCTGAAGCATGACGTAATGGGGGGGTGTTATCTCTTTTGTCGAAAATCAGCCGTTTTTGCTGGAACATTAAATGCCTCCAAATGGTATTTAATTAACTTCCCGGGGTGAAGAAACCCTTTTTGAGAACTCAGAGTGAGTAAATTGGCCATTTTCATGCACTTTTAACCATTCCATAAATCTTGTGTTTTGGGCCCCTGGAAGCATGAAAATCACTTTAAACATGCTAATTTTAGCTCTAACACTGATGATCCACCTACAAATGTGAACTGACGTTCAAAAATAAATCATTTGAAAACGGACCATTTTCCACATTTCTGAAGCATGACGTAATGGGGGGGTGTTATCTCTTTTGTCGAAAATCAGCCGTTTTTGCTCGAACATTAAATGCCTCCAAATGGTATTTATTTCACTTCCCGAGCCCCTGGAAGCATGAAAATCACTTTAAACATGCTAATTTTAGCTCTAACACTGATGATCCACCTACAAATGTGAACTGACGTTCAAAAATAAAACATTTGAAAACGGACCATTTTCCACATTTCTGAAGCATGACGTAATGGGGGGTGTTATCTCTTTTGTCGAAAATCAGCCGTTTTTGCTCGAACATTAAATGCCTCCAAATGGTATTTAATTAACTTCCCGAGCCCCTGGAAGCATGAAAATCACTTTAAACATGCTAATTTTAGCTCTAACACTGATGATCCACCTACAAATGTGAACTGACGTTCAAAAATAAAACATTTGAAAACGGACCATTTTCCACATTTCTGAAGCATGACGTAATGGGGGGGTGTTATCTCTTTTGTCGAAAATCAGCCGTTTTTGCTCGAACATTAAATGCCCCCAAATGGTATTTATTTCACTTCCCGAGCCCCTGGAAGCATGAAAATCACTTTAAACATGCTAATTTTAGCTCTAACACTGATGATCCACCTACAAATGTGAACTGACGTTCAAAAATAAAACATTTGAAAACGGACCATTTTCCACATTTCTGAAGCATGACGTAATGGGGGGTGTTATCTCTTTTGTCGAAAATCAGCTGTTTTTGCTCGAACATTAAATGCCTCCAAATGGTATTTAATTAACTTCCCGAGCCCCTGGAAGCATGAAAATCACTTTAAACATGCTAATTTTAGCTCTAACACTGATGATCCACCTACAAATGTGAACTGACGTTCAAAAATAAAACCTTTGAAAACGGACCATTTTCCACATTTCTGAAGCATGACGTAATGGGGGGGTGTTATCTCTTTTGTCGAAAATCAGCCGTTTTTGCTCGAACATTAAATGCCTCCAAATGGTATTTAATTAACTTCCCGAGCCCCTGGAAGCATGAAAATCACTTTAAACATGCTAATTTTAGCTCTAACACTGATGATCCACCTACAAATGTGAACTGACGTTCAAAAATAAAACATTTGAAAACGGACCATTTTCCACATTTCTGAAGCATGACGTAATGGGGGGGTGTTATCTCTTTTGTCGAAAATCAGCCGTTTTTGCTCGAACATTAAATGCCTCCAAATGGTATTTAATTAACTTCCCGAGCCCCTGGAAGCATGAAAATCACTTTAAATATGCTAATTTTAGCTCTAACACTGATGATCCACCTACAAATGTGAACTGATGTTCAAAAATAAAACATTTGAAAACGGACCATTTTCCACATTTCTGAAGCATGACGTAATGGGGGGGTGTTATCTATTTTGTCGAAAATCAGCCGTTTTTGCTGGAACATTAAATGCCTCCAAATGGTATTTAATTAACTTCCCGGGGTGAAGAAACCCTTTTTGAGAACTCAGAGTGAGTAAATTGGCCATTTTCATGCACTTTTAACCATTCCATAAATCTTGTGTTTTGGGCCCCTGGAAGCATGAAAATCACTTTAAACATGCTAATTTTAGCTCTAACACTGATGATCCACCTACAAATGTGAACTGACGTTCAAAAATAAAACATTTGAAAACGGACCATTTTCCACATTTCTGAAGCATGACGTAATGGGGGGGTGTTATCTCTTTTGTCGAAAATCAGCCGTTTTTGCTCGAACATTAAATGCCTCCAAATGGTATTTAATTAACTTCCCGGGGTGAAGAAACCCTTTTTGAGAACTCAGAGTGAGTAAATTGGCCATTTTCAAGCACTTTTAACCATTCCATAAATCTTGTGTTTTGGGCCCCTGGAAGCATGAAAATCACTTTAAACATGCTAATTTTAGCTCTAACACTGATGATCCACCTACAAATGTGAACTGACGTTCAAAAATAAAACATTTGAAAACGGACCATTTTCCACATTTCTGAAGCATGACGTAATGGGGGGGTTTTATCTCGTTTGTCGAAAATCAGCCGTTTTTGCTCGAACATTAAATGCCTCCAAATGGTATTTATTTCACTTCCCGAGCCCCTGGAAGCATGAAAATCACTTTAAACATGCTAATTTTAGCTCTAACACTGATGATCCACCTACAAATGTGAACTGACGTTCAAAAATAAAACATTTGAAAACGGACCATTTTCCAAATTTCTGAAGCATGACGTAATGGGGGGGTGTTATCTCTTTTGTCGAAAATCAGCCGTTTTTGCTCGAACATTAAATGCCTCCAAATGGTATTTAATTAACTTCCCGAGCCCCTGGAAGCATGAAAATCACTTTAAACATGCTAATTTTAGCTCTAACACTGATGATCCACCTACAAATGTGAACTGACGTTCAAAAACAAAACATTTGAAAACGGACCATTTTCCACATTTCTGAAGCATGACGTAATGGGGGGGGTGTTATCTCTTTTGTCGAAAATCAGCCGTTTTTGCTCGAACATTAAATGCCTCCAAATGGTATTTAATTAACTTCCCGAGCCCCTGGAAGCATGAAAATCACTTTAAACATGCTAATTTTAGCTCTAACACTGATGATCCACCTACAAATGTGAACTGACGTTCAAAAATAAAACATTTGAAAACGGACCATTTTCCACATTTCTGAAGCATGACGCAATGGGGGGGTGTTATCTCTTTTGTCGAAAATCAGCCGTTTTTGCTCGAACATTAAATGCCTCCAAATGGTATTTAATTAACTTCCCGAGCCCCTGGAAGCATGAAAATCACTGTAAACATGCTAATTTTAGCTCTAACACTGATGATCCACCTACAAATGTGAACTGACGTTCAAAAATAAAACATTTGAAAACGGACCATTTTCCACATTTCTGAAGCATGACGTAATGGGGGGGTGTTATCTCTTTTGTCGAAAATCAGCCGTTTTTGCTCGAACATTAAATGCCTCCAAATGGTATTTAATTAACTTCCCGGGGTGAAGAAACCGTTTTTGAGAACTCAGAGTGAGTAAATTGGCCATTTTCATGCACTTTTAACCATTCCATAAATCTTGTGTTTTGGGCCCCTGGAAGCATGAAAATCACTTTAAACATGCTAATTTTAGCTCTAACACTGATGATCCACCTACAAATGTGAACTGACGTTCAAAAATAAAACATTTGAAAAAGGACCATTTTCCACATTTCTGAAGCATGACGTAATGGGGGGGTGTTATCTCTTTTGTTGAAAATCAGCCGTTTTTGCTGGAACATTAAATGCCTCCAAATGGTATTTAATTAACTTCCCGGGGTGAAGAAACCCTTTTTGAGAACTCAGAGTGAGTAAATTGGCCATTTTCATGCACTTTTAACCATTCCATAAATCTTGTGTTTTGGGCCCCTGGAAGCATGAAAATCACTTTAAACATGCTAATTTTAGCTCTAACACTGATGATCCACCTACAAATGTGAACTGACGTTCAAAAATAAAACATTTGAAAACGGACCATTTTCCACATTTCTGAAGCATGACGTAATGGGGGGGTGTTATCTCTTTTGTCGAAAATCAGCCGTTTTTGCTCGAACATTAAATGCCTCCAAATGGTATTTATTTCACTTCCCGAGCCCCTGGAAGCATGAAAATCACTTTAAACATGCTAATTTTAGCTCTAACACTGATGATCCACCTACAAATGTGAACTGACGTTCAAAAATAAAACATTTGAAAATGGACCATTTTCCACATTTCTGAAGCATGACGTAATGGGGGGTGTTATCTCTTTTGTCGAAAATCAGCCGTTTTTGCTCGAACATTAAATGCCTCCAAATGGTATTTAATTAACTTCCCGAGCCCCTGGAGCATGAAAATCACTTTAAACATGCTAATTTTAGCTCTAACACTGATGATCCACCTACAAATGTGAACTGACGTTCAAAAATAAAACATTTGAAAACGGACCATTTTCCGCATTTCTGAAGCATGACGTAATGGGGGGGTGTTATCTCTTTTGTCGAAAATCAGCCGTTTTTGCTCGAACATTAAATGCCTCCAAATGGTATTTATTTCACTTCCCGAGCCCCTGGAAGCATGAAAATCACTTTAAACATGCTAATTTTAGCTCTAACACTGATGATCTACCTACAAATGTGAACTGACGTTCAAAAATAAAACATTTGAAAACGGACCATTTTCCACATTTTTGAAGCATGACGTAATGGGGGGTGTTATCTCTTTTGTCGAAAATCAGCCGTTTTTGCTCGAACATTAAATGCCTCCAAATGGTATTTAATTAACTTCCCGAGCCCCTGGAAGCATGAAAATCACTTTAAACATGCTAATTTTAGCTCTAACACTGATGATCCACCTACAAATGTGAACTGACGTTCAAAAATAAAACATTTGAAAACGGACCATTTTCCACATTTCTGAAGCATGACGTAATGGGGGGGTGTTATCTCTTTTGTCGAAAATTAGCCGTTTTTGCTCGAACATTAAATGCCTCCAAATGGTATTTAATTAACTTCCCGAGCCCCTGAAAGCATGAAAATCACTTTTAACATGCTAATTTTAGCTCTAACACTGATGATCCACCTACAAATGTGAACTGACGTTCAAAAATAAAACATTTGAAAACGGACCATTTTCCACATTTCTGAAGCATGACGTAATGGGGGGGGTTATCTCTTTTGTCGAAAATCAGCCGTTTTTGCTCGAACATTAAATGCCTCCAAATGGTATTTAATTAACTTCCCGAGCCCCTGGAAGCATGAAAATCACTTTAAACATGCTAATTTTAGCTCTAACACTGATGATCCACCTACAAATGTGAACTGATGTTCAAAAATAAAACATTTGAAAACGGACCATTTTCCACATTTCTGAAGCATGACGTAATGGGGGGGTGTTATCTCTTTTGTCGAAAATCAGCCGTTTTTGCTCGAACATTAAATGCCTCCAAATGGTATTTAATTAACTTCCCGAGCCCCTGGAAGCATGAAAATCACTTTAAACATGCTAATTTTAGCTCTAACACTGATGATCCACCTACAAATGTGAACTGACGTTCAAAAATAAAACATTTGAAAACGGACCATTTTCCACATTTCTGAAGCATGACGTAATGGGGGGGTGTTATCTCTTTTGTCGAAAATCAGCCGTTTTTGCTCGAACATTAAATGCCTCCAAATGGTATTTATTTCACTTCCCGAGCCCCTGGAAGCATGAAAATCACTTTAAACATGCTAATTTTAGCTCTAACACTGATGATCTACCTACAAATGTGAACTGACGTTCAAAAATAAAACATTTGAAAACGGACCATTTTCCACATTTCTGAAGCATGACGTAATGGGGGGTGTTATCTCTTTTGTCGAAAATCAGCCGTTTTTGCTCGAACATTAAATGCCTCCAAATGGTATTTAATTAACTTCCCGAGCCCCTGGAAGCATGAAAATCACTTTAAACATGCTAATTTTAGCTCTAACACTGATGATCCACCTACAAATGTGAACTGACGTTCAAAAATAAAACATTTGAAAACGGACCATTTTCCACATTTCTGAAGCATGACGTAATGGGGGGGTGTTATCTCTTTTGTCGAAAATCAGCCGTTTTTGCTCGAACATTAAATGCCTCCAAATGGTATTTAATTAACTTCCCGAGCCCCTGGAAGCATGAAAATCACTTTAAACATGCTAATTTTAGCTCTAACACTGATGATCCACCTACAAATGTGAACTGACGTTCAAAAATAAAACATTTGAAAACGGACCATTTTCCACATTTCTGAAGCATGACGTAATGGGGGGGTGTTATCTCTTTTGTCGAAAATCAGCCGTTTTTGCTCGAACATTAAATGCCTCCAAATGGTATTTAATTAACTTCCCGAGCCCCTGGAAGCATGAAAATCACTTTAAACATGCTAATTTTAGCTCTAACACTGATGATCCACCTACAAATGTGAACTGATGTTCAAAAATAAAACATTTGAAAACGGACCATTTTCCACATTTCTGAAGCATGACGTAATGGGGGGGTGTTATCTCTTTTGTCGAAAATCAGCCGTTTTTGCTCGAACATTAAATGCCTCCAAATGGTATTTAATTAACTTCCCGAGCCCCTGGAAGCATGAAAATCACTTTAAACATGCTAATTTTAGCTCTAACACTGATGATCCACCTACAAATGTGAACTGACGTTCAAAAATAAAACATTTGAAAACGGACCATTTTCCACATTTCTGAAGCATGACGTAATGGGGGGTGTTATCTCTTTTGTCGAAAATCAGCCGTTTTTGCTCGAACATTAAATGCCTCCAAATGGTATTTAATTAACTTCCCGAGCCCCTGGAAGCATGAAAATCACTTTAAACATGCTAATTTTAGCTCTAACACTGATGATCCACCTACAAATGTGAACTGACGTTCAAAAATAAAACATTTGAAAACGGACCATTTTCCACATTTCTGAAGCATGACGTAATGGGGGGGTGTTATCTCTTTTGTCGAAAATCAGCCGTTTTTGCTCGAACATTAAATGCCCCCAAATGGTATTTATTTCACTTCCCGAGCCCCTGGAAGCATGAAAATCACTTTAAACATGCTAATTTTAGCTCTAACACTGATGATCCACCTACAAATGTGAACTGACGTTCAAAAATAAAACATTTGAAAACGGACCATTTTCCACATTTCTGAAGCATGACGTAATGGGGGGTGTTATCTCTTTTGTCGAAAATCAGCTGTTTTTGCTCGAACATTAAATGCCTCCAAATGGTATTTAATTAACTTCCCGAGCCCCTGGAAGCATGAAAATCACTTTAAACATGCTAATTTTAGCTCTAACACTGATGATCCACCTACAAATGTGAACTGACGTTCAAAAATAAAACCTTTGAAAACGGACCATTTTCCACATTTCTGAAGCATGACGTAATGGGGGGGTGTTATCTCTTTTGTCGAAAATCAGCCGTTTTTGCTCGAACATTAAATGCCTCCAAATGGTATTTAATTAACTTCCCGAGCCCCTGGAAGCATGAAAATCACTTTAAACATGCTAATTTTAGCTCTAACACTGATGATCCACCTACAAATGTGAACTGACGTTCAAAAATAAAACATTTGAAAACGGACCATTTTCCACATTTCTGAAGCATGACGTAATGGGGGGGTGTTATCTCTTTTGTCGAAAATCAGCCGTTTTTGCTCGAACATTAAATGCCTCCAAATGGTATTTAATTAACTTCCCGAGCCCCTGGAAGCATGAAAATCACTTTAAATATGCTAATTTTAGCTCTAACACTGATGATCCACCTACAAATGTGAACTGATGTTCAAAAATAAAACATTTGAAAACGGACCATTTTCCACATTTCTGAAGCATGACGTAATGGGGGGGTGTTATCTATTTTGTTGAAAATCAGCCGTTTTTGCTGGAACATTAAATGCCTCCAAATGGTATTTAATTAACTTCCCGGGGTGAAGAAACCCTTTTTGAGAACTCAGAGTGAGTAAATTGGCCATTTTCATGCACTTTTAACCATTCCATAAATCTTGTGTTTTGGGCCCCTGGAAGCATGAAAATCACTTTAAACATGCTAATTTTAGCTCTAACACTGATGATCCACCTACAAATGTGAACTGACGTTCAAAAATAAAACATTTGAAAACGGACCATTTTCCACATTTCTGAAGCATGACGTAATGGGGGGGTGTTATCTCTTTTGTCGAAAATCAGCCGTTTTTGCTCGAACATTAAATGCCTCCAAATGGTATTTAATTATCTTCCTGAGCCCCTGGAAGTATGAAAATCACTTTAAACATGCTAATTTTAGCTCTAACACTGATGATCCACCTACAAATGTGAACTGACGTTCAAAAATAAAACATTTGAAAACGGACCATTTTCCACATTTCTGAAGCATGACGTAATGGGGGGGGTGTTATCTCTTTTGTCGAAAATCAGCCGTTTTTGCTCGAACATTAAATGCCTCCAAATAGTATTTAATTAACTTCCCGAGCCCCTGGAAGCATGAAAATCACTTTAAACATGCTAATTTTAGCTCTAACACTGATGATCCACCTACAAATGTGAACTGACGTTCAAAAATAAAACATTTGAAAACGGACCATTTTCCAAATTTCTGAAGCATGACGTAATGGGGGGGTGTTATCTCTTTTGTCGAAAATCAGCCGTTTTTGCTCGAACATTAAATGCCTCCAAATGGTATTTAATTAACTTCCCGAGCCCCTGGAAGCATGAAAATCACTTTAAACATGCTAATTTTAGCTCTAACACTGATGATCCACCTACAAATGTGAACTGACGTTCAAAAATAAAACATTTGAAAACGGACCATTTTCCACATTTCTGAAGCATGACGTAATGGGGGGGTGTTATCTCTTTTGTCGAAAATCAGCCGTTTTTGCTCGAACATTAAATGCCTCCAAATGGTATTTAATTAACTTCCCGAGCCCCTGGAAGCATGAAAATCACTTTAAACATGCAAATTTTAGCTCTAACACTGATGATCCACCTACAAATGTGAACTGACGTTCAAAAATAAAACATTTGAAAACGGACCATTTTCCACATTTCTGAAGCATGACGCAATGGGGGGGTGTTATCTCTTTTGTCGAAAATCAGCCGTTTTTGCTCGAACATTAAATGCCTCCAAATGGTATTTAATTAACTTCCCGGGGTGAAGAAACCCTTTTTGAGAACTCAGAGTGAGTAAATTGGCCATTTTCATGCACTTTTAACCATTCCATAAATCTTGTGTTTTGGGCCCCTGGAAGCATGAAAATCATTTTAAACATGCAAATTTTAGCTCTAACACTGATGATCCACCTACAAATGTGAACTGACGTTCAAAAATAAAACATTTGAAAACAGACCATTTTCCACATTTCTGAAGCATGACGTAATGGGGGGGTGTTATCTCTTTTGTCGAAAATCAGCCGTTTTTGCTCGAACAATAAATGCCTCCAAATGGTATTTATTTCACTTCCCGAGCCCCTGGAAGCATGAAAATCACTTTAAACATGCTAATTTTAGCTCTAACACTGATGATCCACCTACAAATGTGAACTGACGTTCAAAAATAAAACATTTGAAAACGGACCATTTTCCACATTTCTGAAGCATGACGTAATGGGGGGGTGTTATCTCTTTTGTCGAAAATCAGCCGTTTTTGCTCGAACATTAAATGCCTCCAAATGGTATTTATTTCACTTCCCGAGCCCCTGGAAGCATGAAAATCACTTTAAACATGCTAATTTTAGCTCTAACACTGATGATCCACCTACAAATGTGAACTGACGTTCAAAAATAAAACATTTGAAAACGGACCATTTTCCACATTTCTGAAGCATGACGTAATGGGGGGTGTTATCTCTTTTGTCGAAAATCAGCCGTTTTTGCTCGAACATTAAATGCCTCCAAATGGTATTTAATTAACTTCCTGAGCCCCTGGAAGCATGAAAATCACTTTAAACATGCTAATTTTAGCTCTAACACTGATGATCCACCTACAAATGTGAACTGACGTTCAAAAATAAAACATTTGAAAACGGACCATTTTCCACATTTCTGAAGCATGACGTAATGGGGGGGTGTTATCTCTTTTGTCGAAAATCAGCCGTTTTTGCTGGAACATTAAATGCCTCCAAATGGTATTTAATTAACTTCCCGGGGTGAAGAAACCCTTTTTGAGAACTCAGAGTGAGTAAATTGGCCATTTTCATGCACTTTTAACCATTCCATAAATCTTGTGTTTTGGGCCCCTGGAAGCATGAAAATCACTTTAAACATGCTAATTTTAGCTCTAACACTGATGATCCACCTACAAATGTGAACTGACGCTCAAAAATAAAACATTTGAAAACGGACCATTTTCCACATTTCTGAAGCATGACGTAATGGGGGGGGTGTTATCTCTTTTGTCGAAAATCAGCCGTTTTTGCTCGAACATTAAATGCCTCCAAATGGTATTTAATTAACTTCCTGAGCCCCTGGAAGCATGAAAATCACTTCAAACATGCTAATTTTAGCTCTAACACTGATGATCCACCTACAAATGTGAACTGATGTTCAAAAATAAAACATTTGAAAACGGACCATTTTCCACATTTCTGAAGCATGACGTAATGGGGGGGTGTTATCTCTTTTGTCGAAAATCAGCCGTTTTTGCTCGAACATTAAATGCCTCCAAATGGTATTTAATTAACTTCCCGAGCCCCTGGAAGCATGAAAATCACTTTAAACATGCTAATTTTAGCTCTAACACTGATGATCCACCTACAAATGTGAACTGACGTTCAAAAATAAAACATTTGAAAACGGACCATTTTCCACATTTCTGAAGCATGACGTAATGGGGGGGTGTTATCTCTTTTGTCGAAAATCAGCCGTTTTTGCTCGAACATTAAATGCCTCCAAATGGTATTTAATTAACTTCCCGAGCCCCTGGAAGCATGAAAATCACTTTAAACATGCTAATTTTAGCTCTAACACTGATGATCCACCTACAAATGTTAACTGACGTTCAAAAATAAAACATTTGAAAACGGACCATTTTCCACATTTCTGAAGCATGACGTAATGGGGGGTGTTATCTCTTTTGTCGAAAATCAGCCGTTTTTGCACGAAAATTAAATGCCTCCAAATGGTATTTAATTAACTTCTCGAGCCCCTGGAAGCATGAAAATCACTGTAAACATGCTAATTTTAGCTCTAACACTGATGATCCACCTACAAATGTGAACTGACGTTCAAAAATAAAACATTTGAAAACGGACCATTTTCCACATTTCTGAAGCATGACGTAATGGGGGGGTGTTATCTCTTTTGTCGAAAATCAGCCGTTTTTGCTCGAACATTAAATGCCTCCAAATGGTATTTAATTAACTTCCCGGGGTGAAGAAACCCTTTTTGAGAACTCAGAGTGAGTAAATTGGCCATTTTCATGCACTTTTAACCATTCCATAAATCTTGTGTTTTGGGCCCCTGGAAGCATGAAAATCACTTTAAACATGCTAATTTTAGCTCTAACACTGATGATCCACCTACAAATGTGAACTGACGTTCAAAAATAAAACATTTGAAAAAGGACTATTTTCCACATTTCTGAAGCATGACGTAATGGGGGGGTGTTATCTCTTTTGTCGAAAATCAGCCGTTTTTGCTGGAACATTAAATGCCTCCAAATGGTATTTAATTAACTTCCCGGGGTGAAGAAACCCTTTTTGAGAACTCAGAGTGAGTAAATTGGCCATTTTCATGCACTTTTAACCATTCCATAAATCTTGTGTTTTGGGCCCCTGGAAGCATGAAAATCACTTTAAACATGCTAATTTTAGCTCTAACACTGATGATCCACCTACAAATGTGAACTGACGTTCAAAAATAAAACATTTGAAAACGGACCATTTTCCACATTTCTGAAGCATGACGTAATGGGGGGGTGTTATCTCTTTTGTCGAAAATCAGCCGTTTTTGCTCGAACATTAAATGCCTCCAAATGGTATTTATTTCACTTCCCGAGCCCCTGGAAGCATGAAAATCACTTTAAACATGCTAATTTTAGCTCTAACACTGATGATCCACCTACAAATGTGAACTGACGTTCAAAAATAAAACATTTGAAAATGGACCATTTTCCACATTTCTGAAGCATGACGTAATGGGGGGTGTTATCTCTTTTGTCGAAAATCAGCCGTTTTTGCTCGAACATTAAATGCCTCCAAATGGTATTTAATTAACTTCCCGAGCCCCTGGAGCATGAAAATCACTTTAAACATGCTAATTTTAGCTCTAACACTGATGATCCACCTACAAATGTGAACTGACGTTCAAAAATAAAACATTTGAAAACGGACCATTTTCCGCATTTCTGAAGCATGACGTAATGGGGGGGTGTTATCTCTTTTGTCGAAAATCAGCCGTTTTTGCTCGAACATTAAATGCCTCCAAATGGTATTTATTTCACTTCCCGAGCCCCTGGAAGCATGAAAATCACTTTAAACATGCTAATTTTAGCTCTAACACTGATGATCTACCTACAAATGTGAACTGACGTTCAAAAATAAAACATTTGAAAACGGACCATTTTCCACATTTTTGAAGCATGACGTAATGGGGGGTGTTATCTCTTTTGTCGAAAATCAGCCGTTTTTGCTCGAACATTAAATGCCTCCAAATGGTATTTAATTAACTTCCCGAGCCCCTGGAAGCATGAAAATCACTTTAAACATGCTAATTTTAGCTCTAACACTGATGATCCACCTACAAATGTGAACTGACGTTCAAAAATAAAACATTTGAAAACGGACCATTTTCCACATTTCTGAAGCATGACGTAATGGGGGGGTGTTATCTCTTTTGTCGAAAATTAGCCGTTTTTGCTCGAACATTAAATGCCTCCAAATGGTATTTAATTAACTTCCCGAGCCCCTGAAAGCATGAAAATCACTTTTAACATGCTAATTTTAGCTCTAACACTGATGATCCACCTACAAATGTGAACTGACGTTCAAAAATAAAACATTTGAAAACGGACCATTTTCCACATTTCTGAAGCATGACGTAATGGGGGGGGTTATCTCTTTTGTCGAAAATCAGCCGTTTTTGCTCGAACATTAAATGCCTCCAAATGGTATTTAATTAACTTCCCGAGCCCCTGGAAGCATGAAAATCACTTTAAACATGCTAATTTTAGCTCTAACACTGATGATCCACCTACAAATGTGAACTGATGTTCAAAAATAAAACATTTGAAAACGGACCATTTTCCACATTTCTGAAGCATGACGTAATGGGGGGGTGTTATCTCTTTTGTCGAAAATCAGCCGTTTTTGCTCGAACATTAAATGCCTCCAAATGGTATTTAATTAACTTCCCGAGCCCCTGGAAGCATGAAAATCACTTTAAACATGCTAATTTTAGCTCTAACACTGATGATCCACCTACAAATGTGAACTGACGTTCAAAAATAAAACATTTGAAAACGGACCATTTTCCACATTTCTGAAGCATGACGTAATGGGGGGGTGTTATCTCTTTTGTCGAAAATCAGCCGTTTTTGCTCGAACATTAAATGCCTCCAAATGGTATTTATTTCACTTCCCGAGCCCCTGGAAGCATGAAAATCACTTTAAACATGCTAATTTTAGCTCTAACACTGATGATCTACCTACAAATGTGAACTGACGTTCAAAAATAAAACATTTGAAAACGGACCATTTTCCACATTTCTGAAGCATGACGTAATGGGGGGTGTTATCTCTTTTGTCGAAAATCAGCCGTTTTTGCTCGAACATTAAATGCCTCCAAATGGTATTTAATTAACTTCCCGAGCCCCTGGAAGCATGAAAATCACTTTAAACATGCTAATTTTAGCTCTAACACTGATGATCCACCTACAAATGTGAACTGACGTTCAAAAATAAAACATTTGAAAACGGACCATTTTCCACATTTCTGAAGCATGACGTAATGGGGGGGTGTTATCTCTTTTGTCGAAAATCAGCCGTTTTTGCTCGAACATTAAATGCCTCCAAATGGTATTTAATTAACTTCCCGAGCCCCTGGAAGCATGAAAATCACTTTAAACATGCTAATTTTAGCTCTAACACTGATGATCCACCTACAAATGTGAACTGACGTTCAAAAATAAAACATTTGAAAACGGACCATTTTCCACATTTCTGAAGCATGACGTAATGGGGGGGTGTTATCTCTTTTGTCGAAAATCAGCCGTTTTTGCTCGAACATTAAATGCCTCCAAATGGTATTTAATTAACTTCCCGAGCCCCTGGAAGCATGAAAATCACTTTAAACATGCTAATTTTAGCTCTAACACTGATGATCCACCTACAAATGTGAACTGATGTTCAAAAATAAAACATTTGAAAACGGACCATTTTCCACATTTCTGAAGCATGACGTAATGGGGGGGTGTTATCTCTTTTGTCGAAAATCAGCCGTTTTTGCTCGAACATTAAATGCCTCCAAATGGTATTTAATTAACTTCCCGAGCCCCTGGAAGCATGAAAATCACTTTAAACATGCTAATTTTAGCTCTAACACTGATGATCCACCTACAAATGTGAACTGACGTTCAAAAATAAAACATTTGAAAACGGACCATTTTCCACATTTCTGAAGCATGACGTAATGGGGGGTGTTATCTCTTTTGTCGAAAATCAGCCGTTTTTGCTCGAACATTAAATGCCTCCAAATGGTATTTAATTAACTTCCCGAGCCCCTGGAAGCATGAAAATCACTTTAAACATGCTAATTTTAGCTCTAACACTGATGATCCACCTACAAATGTGAACTGACGTTCAAAAATAAAACATTTGAAAACGGACCATTTTCCACATTTCTGAAGCATGACGTAATGGGGGGTGTTATCTCTTTTGTCGAAAATCAGCCGTTTTTGCACGAAAATTAAATGCCTCCAAATGGTATTTAATTAACTTCTCGAGCCCCTGGAAGCATGAAAATCACTGTAAACATGCTAATTTTAGCTCTAACACTGATGATCCACCTACAAATGTGAACTGACGTTCAAAAATAAAACATTTGAAAACGGACCATTTTCCACATTTCTGAAGCATGACGTAATGGGGGGGTGTTATCTCTTTTGTCGAAAATCAGCCGTTTTTGCTCGAACATTAAATGCCTCCAAATGGTATTTAATTAACTTCCCGTGGTGAAGAAACCCTTTTTGAGAACTCAGAGTGAGTAAATTGGCCATTTTCATGCACTTTTAACCATTCCATAAATCTTGTGTTTTGGGCCCCTGGAAGCATGAAAATCACTTTAAACATGCTAATTTTAGCTCTAACACTGATGATCCACCTACAAATGTGAACTGACGTTCAAAAATAAAACATTTGAAAACGGACCATTTTCCACATTTCTGAAGCATGACGTAATGGGGGGGTGTTATCTCTTTTGTCGAAAATCAGCCGTTTTTGCTCGAACATTAAATGCCTCCAAATGGTATTTATTTCACTTCCCGAGCCCCTGGAAGCATGAAAATCACTTTAAACATGCTAATTTTAGCTCTAACACTGATGATCCACCTACAAATGTGAACTGACGTTCAAAAATAAAACATTTGAAAACGGACCATTTTCCACATTTCTGAAGCATGACGTAATGGGGGGGTGTTATCTCTTTTGTCGAAAATCAGCCGTTTTTGCTGGAACATTAAATGCCTCCAAATGGTATTTAATTAACTTCCCGGGGTGAAGAAACCCTTTTTGAGAACTCAGAGTGAGTAAATTGGCCATTTTCATGCACTTTTAACCATTCCATAAATCTTGTGTTTTGGGCCCCTGGAAGCATGAAAATCACTTTAAACATGCTAATTTTAGCTCTAACACTGATGATCCACCTACAAATGTGAACTGACGTTCAAAAATAAATCATTTGAAAACGGACCATTTTCCACATTTCTGAAGCATGACGTAATGGGGGGGTGTTATCTCTTTTGTCGAAAATCAGCCGTTTTTGCTCGAACATTAAATGCCTCCAAATGGTATTTATTTCACTTCCCGAGCCCCTGGAAGCATGAAAATCACTTTAAACATGCTAATTTTAGCTCTAACACTGATGATCCACCTACAAATGTGAACTGACGTTCAAAAATAAAACATTTGAAAACGGACCATTTTCCACATTTCTGAAGCATGACGTAATGGGGGGTGTTATCTCTTTTGTCGAAAATCAGCCGTTTTTGCTCGAACATTAAATGCCTCCAAATGGTATTTAATTAACTTCCCGAGCCCCTGGAAGCATGAAAATCACTTTAAACATGCTAATTTTAGCTCTAACACTGATGATCCACCTACAAATGTGAACTGACGTTCAAAAATAAAACATTTGAAAACGGACCATTTTCCACATTTCTGAAGCATGACGTAATGGGGGGGTGTTATCTCTTTTGTCGAAAATCAGCCGTTTTTGCTCGAACATTAAATGCCCCCAAATGGTATTTATTTCACTTCCCGAGCCCCTGGAAGCATGAAAATCACTTTAAACATGCTAATTTTAGCTCTAACACTGATGATCCACCTACAAATGTGAACTGACGTTCAAAAATAAAACATTTGAAAACGGACCATTTTCCACATTTCTGAAGCATGACGTAATGGGGGGTGTTATCTCTTTTGTCGAAAATCAGCTGTTTTTGCTCGAACATTAAATGCCTCCAAATGGTATTTAATTAACTTCCCGAGCCCCTGGAAGCATGAAAATCACTTTAAACATGCTAATTTTAGCTCTAACACTGATGATCCACCTACAAATGTGAACTGACGTTCAAAAATAAAACCTTTGAAAACGGACCATTTTCCACATTTCTGAAGCATGACGTAATGGGGGGGTGTTATCTCTTTTGTCGAAAATCAGCCGTTTTTGCTCGAACATTAAATGCCTCCAAATGGTATTTAATTAACTTCCCGAGCCCCTGGAAGCATGAAAATCACTTTAAACATGCTAATTTTAGCTCTAACACTGATGATCCACCTACAAATGTGAACTGACGTTCAAAAATAAAACATTTGAAAACGGACCATTTTCCACATTTCTGAAGCATGACGTAATGGGGGGGTGTTATCTCTTTTGTCGAAAATCAGCCGTTTTTGCTCGAACATTAAATGCCTCCAAATGGTATTTAATTAACTTCCCGAGCCCCTGGAAGCATGAAAATCACTTTAAATATGCTAATTTTAGCTCTAACACTGATGATCCACCTACAAATGTGAACTGATGTTCAAAAATAAAACATTTGAAAACGGACCATTTTCCACATTTCTGAAGCATGACGTAATGGGGGGGTGTTATCTATTTTGTCGAAAATCAGCCGTTTTTGCTGGAACATTAAATGCCTCCAAATGGTATTTAATTAACTTCCCGGGGTGAAGAAACCCTTTTTGAGAACTCAGAGTGAGTAAATTGGCCATTTTCATGCACTTTTAACCATTCCATAAATCTTGTGTTTTGGGCCCCTGGAAGCATGAAAATCACTTTAAACATGCTAATTTTAGCTCTAACACTGATGATCCACCTACAAATGTGAACTGACGTTCAAAAATAAAACATTTGAAAACGGACCATTTTCCACATTTCTGAAGCATGACGTAATGGGGGGGTGTTATCTCTTTTGTCGAAAATCAGCCGTTTTTGCTCGAACATTAAATGCCTCCAAATGGTATTTAATTAACTTCCCGGGGTGAAGAAACCCTTTTTGAGAACTCAGAGTGAGTAAATTGGCCATTTTCAAGCACTTTTAACCATTCCATAAATCTTGTGTTTTGGGCCCCTGGAAGCATGAAAATCACTTTAAACATGCTAATTTTAGCTCTAACACTGATGATCCACCTACAAATGTGAACTGACGTTCAAAAATAAAACATTTGAAAACGGACCATTTTCCACATTTCTGAAGCATGACGTAATGGGGGGGTTTTATCTCGTTTGTCGAAAATCAGCCGTTTTTGCTCGAACATTAAATGCCTCCAAATGGTATTTATTTCACTTCCCGAGCCCCTGGAAGCATGAAAATCACTTTAAACATGCTAATTTTAGCTCTAACACTGATGATCCACCTACAAATGTGAACTGACGTTCAAAAATAAAACATTTGAAAACGGACCATTTTCCAAATTTCTGAAGCATGACGTAATGGGGGGGTGTTATCTCTTTTGTCGAAAATCAGCCGTTTTTGCTCGAACATTAAATGCCTCCAAATGGTATTTAATTAACTTCCCGAGCCCCTGGAAGCATGAAAATCACTTTAAACATGCTAATTTTAGCTCTAACACTGATGATCCACCTACAAATGTGAACTGACGTTCAAAAACAAAACATTTGAAAACGGACCATTTTCCACATTTCTGAAGCATGACGTAATGGGGGGGGTGTTATCTCTTTTGTCGAAAATCAGCCGTTTTTGCTCGAACATTAAATGCCTCCAAATGGTATTTAATTAACTTCCCGAGCCCCTGGAAGCATGAAAATCACTTTAAACATGCTAATTTTAGCTCTAACACTGATGATCCACCTACAAATGTGAACTGACGTTCAAAAATAAAACATTTGAAAACGGACCATTTTCCACATTTCTGAAGCATGACGCAATGGGGGGGTGTTATCTCTTTTGTCGAAAATCAGCCGTTTTTGCTCGAACATTAAATGCCTCCAAATGGTATTTAATTAACTTCCCGAGCCCCTGGAAGCATGAAAATCACTGTAAACATGCTAATTTTAGCTCTAACACTGATGATCCACCTACAAATGTGAACTGACGTTCAAAAATAAAACATTTGAAAACGGACCATTTTCCACATTTCTGAAGCATGACGTAATGGGGGGGTGTTATCTCTTTTGTCGAAAATCAGCCGTTTTTGCTCGAACATTAAATGCCTCCAAATGGTATTTAATTAACTTCCCGGGGTGAAGAAACCGTTTTTGAGAACTCAGAGTGAGTAAATTGGCCATTTTCATGCACTTTTAACCATTCCATAAATCTTGTGTTTTGGGCCCCTGGAAGCATGAAAATCACTTTAAACATGCTAATTTTAGCTCTAACACTGATGATCCACCTACAAATGTGAACTGACGTTCAAAAATAAAACATTTGAAAAAGGACCATTTTCCACATTTCTGAAGCATGACGTAATGGGGGGGTGTTATCTCTTTTGTTGAAAATCAGCCGTTTTTGCTGGAACATTAAATGCCTCCAAATGGTATTTAATTAACTTCCCGGGGTGAAGAAACCCTTTTTGAGAACTCAGAGTGAGTAAATTGGCCATTTTCATGCACTTTTAACCATTCCATAAATCTTGTGTTTTGGGCCCCTGGAAGCATGAAAATCACTTTAAACATGCTAATTTTAGCTCTAACACTGATGATCCACCTACAAATGTGAACTGACGTTCAAAAATAAAACATTTGAAAACGGACCATTTTCCACATTTCTGAAGCATGACGTAATGGGGGGGTGTTATCTCTTTTGTCGAAAATCAGCCGTTTTTGCTCGAACATTAAATGCCTCCAAATGGTATTTATTTCACTTCCCGAGCCCCTGGAAGCATGAAAATCACTTTAAACATGCTAATTTTAGCTCTAACACTGATGATCCACCTACAAATGTGAACTGACGTTCAAAAATAAAACATTTGAAAATGGACCATTTTCCACATTTCTGAAGCATGACGTAATGGGGGGTGTTATCTCTTTTGTCGAAAATCAGCCGTTTTTGCTCGAACATTAAATGCCTCCAAATGGTATTTAATTAACTTCCCGAGCCCCTGGAGCATGAAAATCACTTTAAACATGCTAATTTTAGCTCTAACACTGATGATCCACCTACAAATGTGAACTGACGTTCAAAAATAAAACATTTGAAAACGGACCATTTTCCGCATTTCTGAAGCATGACGTAATGGGGGGGTGTTATCTCTTTTGTCGAAAATCAGCCGTTTTTGCTCGAACATTAAATGCCTCCAAATGGTATTTATTTCACTTCCCGAGCCCCTGGAAGCATGAAAATCACTTTAAACATGCTAATTTTAGCTCTAACACTGATGATCTACCTACAAATGTGAACTGACGTTCAAAAATAAAACATTTGAAAACGGACCATTTTCCACATTTTTGAAGCATGACGTAATGGGGGGTGTTATCTCTTTTGTCGAAAATCAGCCGTTTTTGCTCGAACATTAAATGCCTCCAAATGGTATTTAATTAACTTCCCGAGCCCCTGGAAGCATGAAAATCACTTTAAACATGCTAATTTTAGCTCTAACACTGATGATCCACCTACAAATGTGAACTGACGTTCAAAAATAAAACATTTGAAAACGGACCATTTTCCACATTTCTGAAGCATGACGTAATGGGGGGGTGTTATCTCTTTTGTCGAAAATTAGCCGTTTTTGCTCGAACATTAAATGCCTCCAAATGGTATTTAATTAACTTCCCGAGCCCCTGAAAGCATGAAAATCACTTTTAACATGCTAATTTTAGCTCTAACACTGATGATCCACCTACAAATGTGAACTGACGTTCAAAAATAAAACATTTGAAAACGGACCATTTTCCACATTTCTGAAGCATGACGTAATGGGGGGGGTTATCTCTTTTGTCGAAAATCAGCCGTTTTTGCTCGAACATTAAATGCCTCCAAATGGTATTTAATTAACTTCCCGAGCCCCTGGAAGCATGAAAATCACTTTAAACATGCTAATTTTAGCTCTAACACTGATGATCCACCTACAAATGTGAACTGATGTTCAAAAATAAAACATTTGAAAACGGACCATTTTCCACATTTCTGAAGCATGACGTAATGGGGGGGTGTTATCTCTTTTGTCGAAAATCAGCCGTTTTTGCTCGAACATTAAATGCCTCCAAATGGTATTTAATTAACTTCCCGAGCCCCTGGAAGCATGAAAATCACTTTAAACATGCTAATTTTAGCTCTAACACTGATGATCCACCTACAAATGTGAACTGACGTTCAAAAATAAAACATTTGAAAACGGACCATTTTCCACATTTCTGAAGCATGACGTAATGGGGGGGTGTTATCTCTTTTGTCGAAAATCAGCCGTTTTTGCTCGAACATTAAATGCCTCCAAATGGTATTTATTTCACTTCCCGAGCCCCTGGAAGCATGAAAATCACTTTAAACATGCTAATTTTAGCTCTAACACTGATGATCTACCTACAAATGTGAACTGACGTTCAAAAATAAAACATTTGAAAACGGACCATTTTCCACATTTCTGAAGCATGACGTAATGGGGGGTGTTATCTCTTTTGTCGAAAATCAGCCGTTTTTGCTCGAACATTAAATGCCTCCAAATGGTATTTAATTAACTTCCCGAGCCCCTGGAAGCATGAAAATCACTTTAAACATGCTAATTTTAGCTCTAACACTGATGATCCACCTACAAATGTGAACTGACGTTCAAAAATAAAACATTTGAAAACGGACCATTTTCCACATTTCTGAAGCATGACGTAATGGGGGGGTGTTATCTCTTTTGTCGAAAATCAGCCGTTTTTGCTCGAACATTAAATGCCTCCAAATGGTATTTATTTCACTTCCCGAGCCCCTGGAAGCATGAAAATCACTTTAAACATGCTAATTTTAGCTCTAACACTGATGATCCACCTACAAATGTGAACTGACGTTCAAAAATAAAACATTTGAAAATGGACCATTTTCCACATTTCTGAAGCATGACGTAATGGGGGGTGTTATCTCTTTTGTCGAAAATCAGCCGTTTTTGCTCGAACATTAAATGCCTCCAAATGGTATTTAATTAACTTCCCGAGCCCCTGGAGCATGAAAATCACTTTAAACATGCTAATTTTAGCTCTAACACTGATGATCCACCTACAAATGTGAACTGACGTTCAAAAATAAAACATTTGAAAACGGACCATTTTCCGCATTTCTGAAGCATGACGTAATGGGGGGGTGTTATCTCTTTTGTCGAAAATCAGCCGTTTTTGCTCGAACATTAAATGCCTCCAAATGGTATTTATTTCACTTCCCGAGCCCCTGGAAGCATGAAAATCACTTTAAACATGCTAATTTTAGCTCTAACACTGATGATCTACCTACAAATGTGAACTGACGTTCAAAAATAAAACATTTGAAAACGGACCATTTTCCACATTTTTGAAGCATGACGTAATGGGGGGTGTTATCTCTTTTGTCGAAAATCAGCCGTTTTTGCTCGAACATTAAATGCCTCCAAATGGTATTTAATTAACTTCCCGAGCCCCTGGAAGCATGAAAATCACTTTAAACATGCTAATTTTAGCTCTAACACTGATGATCCACCTACAAATGTGAACTGACGTTCAAAAATAAAACATTTGAAAACGGACCATTTTCCACATTTCTGAAGCATGACGTAATGGGGGGGTGTTATCTCTTTTGTCGAAAATTAGCCGTTTTTGCTCGAACATTAAATGCCTCCAAATGGTATTTAATTAACTTCCCGAGCCCCTGAAAGCATGAAAATCACTTTTAACATGCTAATTTTAGCTCTAACACTGATGATCCACCTACAAATGTGAACTGACGTTCAAAAATAAAACATTTGAAAACGGACCATTTTCCACATTTCTGAAGCATGACGTAATGGGGGGGGTTATCTCTTTTGTCGAAAATCAGCCGTTTTTGCTCGAACATTAAATGCCTCCAAATGGTATTTAATTAACTTCCCGAGCCCCTGGAAGCATGAAAATCACTTTAAACATGCTAATTTTAGCTCTAACACTGATGATCCACCTACAAATGTGAACTGATGTTCAAAAATAAAACATTTGAAAACGGACCATTTTCCACATTTCTGAAGCATGACGTAATGGGGGGGTGTTATCTCTTTTGTCGAAAATCAGCCGTTTTTGCTCGAACATTAAATGCCTCCAAATGGTATTTAATTAACTTCCCGAGCCCCTGGAAGCATGAAAATCACTTTAAACATGCTAATTTTAGCTCTAACACTGATGATCCACCTACAAATGTGAACTGACGTTCAAAAATAAAACATTTGAAAACGGACCATTTTCCACATTTCTGAAGCATGACGTAATGGGGGGGTGTTATCTCTTTTGTCGAAAATCAGCCGTTTTTGCTCGAACATTAAATGCCTCCAAATGGTATTTATTTCACTTCCCGAGCCCCTGGAAGCATGAAAATCACTTTAAACATGCTAATTTTAGCTCTAACACTGATGATCTACCTACAAATGTGAACTGACGTTCAAAAATAAAACATTTGAAAACGGACCATTTTCCACATTTCTGAAGCATGACGTAATGGGGGGTGTTATCTCTTTTGTCGAAAATCAGCCGTTTTTGCTCGAACATTAAATGCCTCCAAATGGTATTTAATTAACTTCCCGAGCCCCTGGAAGCATGAAAATCACTTTAAACATGCTAATTTTAGCTCTAACACTGATGATCCACCTACAAATGTGAACTGACGTTCAAAAATAAAACATTTGAAAACGGACCATTTTCCACATTTCTGAAGCATGACGTAATGGGGGGGTGTTATCTCTTTTGTCGAAAATCAGCCGTTTTTGCTCGAACATTAAATGCCTCCAAATGGTATTTAATTAACTTCCCGAGCCCCTGGAAGCATGAAAATCACTTTAAACATGCTAATTTTAGCTCTAACACTGATGATCCACCTACAAATGTGAACTGACGTTCAAAAATAAAACATTTGAAAACGGACCATTTTCCACATTTCTGAAGCATGACGTAATGGGGGGGTGTTATCTCTTTTGTCGAAAATCAGCCGTTTTTGCTCGAACATTAAATGCCTCCAAATGGTATTTAATTAACTTCCCGAGCCCCTGGAAGCATGAAAATCACTTTAAACATGCTAATTTTAGCTCTAACACTGATGATCCACCTACAAATGTGAACTGATGTTCAAAAATAAAACATTTGAAAACGGACCATTTTCCACATTTCTGAAGCATGACGTAATGGGGGGGTGTTATCTCTTTTGTCGAAAATCAGCCGTTTTTGCTCGAACATTAAATGCCTCCAAATGGTATTTAATTAACTTCCCGAGCCCCTGGAAGCATGAAAATCACTTTAAACATGCTAATTTTAGCTCTAACACTGATGATCCACCTACAAATGTGAACTGACGTTCAAAAATAAAACATTTGAAAACGGACCATTTTCCACATTTCTGAAGCATGACGTAATGGGGGGTGTTATCTCTTTTGTCGAAAATCAGCCGTTTTTGCTCGAACATTAAATGCCTCCAAATGGTATTTAATTAACTTCCCGAGCCCCTGGAAGCATGAAAATCACTTTAAACATGCTAATTTTAGCTCTAACACTGATGATCCACCTACAAATGTGAACTGACGTTCAAAAATAAAACATTTGAAAACGGACCATTTTCCACATTTCTGAAGCATGACGTAATGGGGGGTGTTATCTCTTTTGTCGAAAATCAGCCGTTTTTGCACGAAAATTAAATGCCTCCAAATGGTATTTAATTAACTTCTCGAGCCCCTGGAAGCATGAAAATCACTGTAAACATGCTAATTTTAGCTCTAACACTGATGATCCACCTACAAATGTGAACTGACGTTCAAAAATAAAACATTTGAAAACGGACCATTTTCCACATTTCTGAAGCATGACGTAATGGGGGGGTGTTATCTCTTTTGTCGAAAATCAGCCGTTTTTGCTCGAACATTAAATGCCTCCAAATGGTATTTAATTAACTTCCCGTGGTGAAGAAACCCTTTTTGAGAACTCAGAGTGAGTAAATTGGCCATTTTCATGCACTTTTAACCATTCCATAAATCTTGTGTTTTGGGCCCCTGGAAGCATGAAAATCACTTTAAACATGCTAATTTTAGCTCTAACACTGATGATCCACCTACAAATGTGAACTGACGTTCAAAAATAAAACATTTGAAAACGGACCATTTTCCACATTTCTGAAGCATGACGTAATGGGGGGGTGTTATCTCTTTTGTCGAAAATCAGCCGTTTTTGCTCGAACATTAAATGCCTCCAAATGGTATTTATTTCACTTCCCGAGCCCCTGGAAGCATGAAAATCACTTTAAACATGCTAATTTTAGCTCTAACACTGATGATCCACCTACAAATGTGAACTGACGTTCAAAAATAAAACATTTGAAAACGGACCATTTTCCACATTTCTGAAGCATGACGTAATGGGGGGGTGTTATCTCTTTTGTCGAAAATCAGCCGTTTTTGCTGGAACATTAAATGCCTCCAAATGGTATTTAATTAACTTCCCGGGGTGAAGAAACCCTTTTTGAGAACTCAGAGTGAGTAAATTGGCCATTTTCATGCACTTTTAACCATTCCATAAATCTTGTGTTTTGGGCCCCTGGAAGCATGAAAATCACTTTAAACATGCTAATTTTAGCTCTAACACTGATGATCCACCTACAAATGTGAACTGACGTTCAAAAATAAATCATTTGAAAACGGACCATTTTCCACATTTCTGAAGCATGACGTAATGGGGGGGTGTTATCTCTTTTGTCGAAAATCAGCCGTTTTTGCTCGAACATTAAATGCCTCCAAATGGTATTTATTTCACTTCCCGAGCCCCTGGAAGCATGAAAATCACTTTAAACATGCTAATTTTAGCTCTAACACTGATGATCCACCTACAAATGTGAACTGACGTTCAAAAATAAAACATTTGAAAACGGACCATTTTCCACATTTCTGAAGCATGACGTAATGGGGGGTGTTATCTCTTTTGTCGAAAATCAGCCGTTTTTGCTCGAACATTAAATGCCTCCAAATGGTATTTAATTAACTTCCCGAGCCCCTGGAAGCATGAAAATCACTTTAAACATGCTAATTTTAGCTCTAACACTGATGATCCACCTACAAATGTGAACTGACGTTCAAAAATAAAACATTTGAAAACGGACCATTTTCCACATTTCTGAAGCATGACGTAATGGGGGGGTGTTATCTCTTTTGTCGAAAATCAGCCGTTTTTGCTCGAACATTAAATGCCCCCAAATGGTATTTATTTCACTTCCCGAGCCCCTGGAAGCATGAAAATCACTTTAAACATGCTAATTTTAGCTCTAACACTGATGATCCACCTACAAATGTGAACTGACGTTCAAAAATAAAACATTTGAAAACGGACCATTTTCCACATTTCTGAAGCATGACGTAATGGGGGGTGTTATCTCTTTTGTCGAAAATCAGCTGTTTTTGCTCGAACATTAAATGCCTCCAAATGGTATTTAATTAACTTCCCGAGCCCCTGGAAGCATGAAAATCACTTTAAACATGCTAATTTTAGCTCTAACACTGATGATCCACCTACAAATGTGAACTGACGTTCAAAAATAAAACCTTTGAAAACGGACCATTTTCCACATTTCTGAAGCATGACGTAATGGGGGGGTGTTATCTCTTTTGTCGAAAATCAGCCGTTTTTGCTCGAACATTAAATGCCTCCAAATGGTATTTAATTAACTTCCCGAGCCCCTGGAAGCATGAAAATCACTTTAAACATGCTAATTTTAGCTCTAACACTGATGATCCACCTACAAATGTGAACTGACGTTCAAAAATAAAACATTTGAAAACGGACCATTTTCCACATTTCTGAAGCATGACGTAATGGGGGGGTGTTATCTCTTTTGTCGAAAATCAGCCGTTTTTGCTCGAACATTAAATGCCTCCAAATGGTATTTAATTAACTTCCCGAGCCCCTGGAAGCATGAAAATCACTTTAAATATGCTAATTTTAGCTCTAACACTGATGATCCACCTACAAATGTGAACTGATGTTCAAAAATAAAACATTTGAAAACGGACCATTTTCCACATTTCTGAAGCATGACGTAATGGGGGGGTGTTATCTATTTTGTCGAAAATCAGCCGTTTTTGCTGGAACATTAAATGCCTCCAAATGGTATTTAATTAACTTCCCGGGGTGAAGAAACCCTTTTTGAGAACTCAGAGTGAGTAAATTGGCCATTTTCATGCACTTTTAACCATTCCATAAATCTTGTGTTTTGGGCCCCTGGAAGCATGAAAATCACTGTAAACATGCTAATTTTAGTTCTAACACTGATGATCCACCTACAAATGTGAACTGACGTTCAAAAATAAAACATTTGAAAAAGGACCATTTTCCACATTTCTGAAGCATGACGTAATGGGGGGGTGTTATCTCTTTTGTCGAAAATCAGCCGTTTTTGCTGGAACATTAAATGCCTCCAAATGGTATTTAATTAACTTCCCGGGGTGAAGAAACCCTTTTTGAGAACTCAGAGTGAGTAAATTGGCCATTTTCATGCACTTTTAACCAGTCCATAAATCTTGTGTTTTGGGCCCCTGGAAGCATGAAAATCACTTTAAACATGCTAATTTTAGCTCTAACACTGATGATCCACCTACAAATGTGAACTGACGTTCAAAAATAAAACATTTGAAAACGGACCATTTTCCACATTTCTGAAGCATGACGTAATGGGGGGGTGTTATCTCTTTTGTCGAAAATCAGCCGTTTTTGCTCGAACATTAAATGCCTCCAAATGGTATTTAATTAACTTCCCGGGGTGAAGAAACCCTTTTTGAGAACTCAGAGTGAGTAAATTGGCCATTTTCAAGCACTTTTAACCATTCCATAAATCTTGTGTTTTGGGCCCCTGGAAGCATGAAAATCACTTTAAACATGCTAATTTTAGCTCTAACACTGATGATCCACCTACAAATGTGAACTGACGTTCAAAAATAAAACATTTGAAAACGGACCATTTTCCACATTTCTGAAGCATGACGTAATGGGGGGGTTTTATCTCGTTTGTCGAAAATCAGCCGTTTTTGCTCGAACATTAAATGCCTCCAAATGGTATTTATTTCACTTCCCGAGCCCCTGGAAGCATGAAAATCACTTTAAACATGCTAATTTTAGCTCTAACACTGATGATCCACCTACAAATGTGAACTGACGTTCAAAAATAAAACATTTGAAAACGGACCATTTTCCACATTTCTGAAGCATGACGTAATGGGGGGGTGTTATCTCTTTTGTCGAAAATCAGCCGTTTTTGCTCGAACATTAAATGCCTCCAAATGGTATTTAATTAACTTCCCGGGGTGAAGAAACCCTTTTTGAGAACTCAGAGTGAGTAAATTGGCCATTTTCAAGCACTTTTAACCATTCCATAAATCTTATGTTTTGGGCCCCTGGAAGCATGAAAATCACTTTAAACATGCTAATTTTAGCTCTAACACTGATGATCCACCTACAAATGTGAACTGATGTTCAAAAATAAAACATTTGAAAACGGACCATTTTCCAAATTTCTGAAGCATGACGTAATGGGGGGGTTTTATCTCGTTTGTCGAAAATCAGCCGTTTTTGCTCGAACATTAAATGCCTCCAAATGGTATTTATTTCACTTCCCGAGCCCCTGGAAGCATGAAAATCACTTTAAACATGCTAATTTTAGCTCTAACACTGATGATCCACCTACAAATGTGAACTGACGTTCAAAAATAAAACATTTGAAAACGGACCATTTTCCACATTTCTGAAGCATGACGTAATGGGGGGGTGTTATCTCTTTTGTCGAAAATCAGCCGTTTTTGCTCGAACATTAAATGCCTCCAAATGGTATTTAATTATCTTCCTGAGCCCCTGGAAGTATGAAAATCACTTTAAACATGCTAATTTTAGCTCTAACACTGATGATCCACCTACAAATGTGAACTGACGTTCAAAAATAAAACATTTGAAAACGGACCATTTTCCACATTTCTGAAGCATGACGTAATGGGGAGGTGTTATCTCTTTTGTCGAAAATCAGCCGTTTTTGCTCGAACATTAAATGCCTCCAAATGGTATTTAATTAACTTCCCGAGCCCCTGGAAGCATGAAAATCACTTTAAACATGCTAATTTTAGCTCTAACACTGATGATCCACCTACAAATGTGAACTGACGTTCAAAAATAAAACATTTGAAAACGGACCATTTTCCAAATTTCTGAAGCATGACGTAATGGGGGGGTGTTATCTCTTTTGTCGAAAATCAGCCGTTTTTGCTCGAACATTAAATGCCTCCAAATGGTATTTAATTAACTTCCCGAGCCCCTGGAAGCATGAAAATCACTTTAAACATGCTAATTTTAGCTCTAACACTGATGATCCACCTACAAATGTGAACTGACGTTCAAAAACAAAACATTTGAAAACGGACCATTTTCCACATTTCTGAAGCATGACGTAATGGGGGGGGTGTTATCTCTTTTGTCGAAAATCAGCCGTTTTTGCTCGAACATTAAATGCCTCCAAATGGTATTTAATTAACTTCCCGAGCCCCTGGAAGCATGAAAATCACTTTAAACATGCTAATTTTAGCTCTAACACTGATGATCCACCTACAAATGTGAACTGACGTTCAAAAATAAAACATTTGAAAACGGACCATTTTCCACATTTCTGAAGCATGACGCAATGGGGGGGGTGTTATCTCTTTTGTCGAAAATCAGCCGTTTTTGCTCGAACATTAAATGCCTCCAAATGGTATTTAATTAACTTCCCGAGCCCCTGGAAGCATGAAAATCACTGTAAACATGCTAATTTTAGCTCTAACACTGATGATCCACCTACAAATGTGAACTGACGTTCAAAAATAAAACATTTGAAAACGGACCATTTTCCACATTTCTGAAGCATGACGTAATGGGGGGGTGTTATCTCTTTTGTCGAAAATCAGCCGTTTTTGCTCGAACATTAAATGCCTCCAAATGGTATTTAATTAACTTCCCGGGGTGAAGAAACCGTTTTTGAGAACTCAGAGTGAGTAAATTGGCCATTTTCATGCACTTTTAACCATTCCATAAATCTTGTGTTTTGGGCCCCTGGAAGCATGAAAATCACTTTAAACATGCTAATTTTAGCTCTAACACTGATGATCCACCTACAAATGTGAACTGACGTTCAAAAATAAAACATTTGAAAAAGGACCATTTTCCACATTTCTGAAGCATGACGTAATGGGGGGGTGTTATCTCTTTTGTTGAAAATCAGCCGTTTTTGCTGGAACATTAAATGCCTCCAAATGGTATTTAATTAACTTCCCGGGGTGAAGAAACCCTTTTTGAGAACTCAGAGTGAGTAAATTGGCCATTTTCATGCACTTTTAACCATTCCATAAATCTTGTGTTTTGGGCCCCTGGAAGCATGAAAATCACTTTAAACATGCTAATTTTAGCTCTAACACTGATGATCCACCTACAAATGTGAACTGACGTTCAAAAATAAAACATTTGAAAACGGACCATTTTCCACATTTCTGAAGCATGACGTAATGGGGGGGTGTTATCTCTTTTGTCGAAAATCAGCCGTTTTTGCTCGAACATTAAATGCCTCCAAATGGTATTTAATTATCTTCCTGAGCCCCTGGAAGTATGAAAATCACTTTAAACATGCTAATTTTAGCTCTAACACTGATGATCCACCTACAAATGTGAACTGACGTTCAAAAATAAAACATTTGAAAACGGACCATTTTCCACATTTCTGAAGCATGACGTAATGGGGGGGGTGTTATCTCTTTTGTCGAAAATCAGCCGTTTTTGCTCGAACATTAAATGCCTCCAAATAGTATTTAATTAACTTCCCGAGCCCCTGGAAGCATAAAAATCACTTTAAACATGCTAATTTTAGCTCTAACACTGATGATCCACCTACAAATGTGAACTGACGTTCAAAAATAAAACATTTGAAAACGGACCATTTTCCAAATTTCTGAAGCATGACGTAATGGGGGGTGTTATCTCTTTTGTCGAAAATCAGCCGTTTTTGCTCGAACATTAAATGCCTCCAAATGGTATTTAATTAACTTCCCGAGCCCCTGGAAGCATGAAAATCACTTTAAACATGCTAATTTTAGCTCTAACACTGATGATCCACCTACAAATGTGAACTGACGTTCAAAAATAAAACATTTGAAAACGGACCATTTTCCACATTTCTGAAGCATGACGTAATGGGGGGGTGTTATCTCTTTTGTCGAAAATCAGCCGTTTTTGCTCGAACATTAAATGCCTCCAAATGGTATTTAATTAACTTCCCGGGGTGAAGAAAACCTTTTTGAGAACTCAGAGTGAGTAAATTGGCCATTTTCATGCACTTTTAACCATTCCATAAATCTTGTGTTTTGGGCCCCTGGAAGCATGAAAATCACTTTAAACATGCTAATTTTAGCTCTAACACTGATGATCCACCTACAAATGTGAACTGGATTCAAAAATAAAACATTTGAAAACGGACAATTTTCCACATTTCTGAAGCATGACGTAATGGGGGGGTGTTATCTCTTTTGTCGAAAATCAGCCGTTTTTGCTCGAACATTAAATGCCTCCAAATGGTATTTAATTAACTTCCTGAGCCCCTGGAAGCATGAAAATCACTTTAAACATGCTAATTTTAGCTCTAACACTGATGATCCACCTACAAATGTGAACTGACGTTCAAAAATAAAACATTTGAAAACGGACCATTTTCCACATTTCTGAAGCATGACGTAATGGGGGGGTGTTATCTCTTTTGTCGAAAATCAGCCGTTTTTGCTGGAACATTAAATGCCTCCAAATGGTATTTAATTAACTTCCCGGGGTGAAGAAACCCTTTTTGAGAACTCAGAGTGAGTAAATTGGCCATTTTCATGCACTTTTAACCATTCCATAAATCTTGTGTTTTGGGCCCCTGGAAGCATGAAAATCACTTTAAACATGCTAATTTTAGCTCTAACACTGATGATCCACCTACAAATGTGAACTGACGTTCAAAAATAAAACATTTGAAAACGGACCATTTTCCACATTTCTGAAGCATGACGTAATGGGGGGTGTTATCTCTTTTGTCGAAAATCAGCCGTTTTTGCTCGAACATTAAATGCCTCCAAATGGTATTTAATTAACTTCCTGAGCCCCTGGAAGCATGAAAATCACTTTAAACATGCTAATTTTAGCTCTAACACTGATGATCCACCTACAAATGTGAACTGACGTTCAAAAATAAAACATTTGAAAACGGACCATTTTCCACATTTCTGAAGCATGACGTAATGGGGGGGTGTTATCTCTTTTGTCGAAAATCAGCCGTTTTTGCTCGAACATTAAATGCCTCCAAATGGTATTTAATTAACTTCCCGAGCCCCTGGAAGCATGAAAATCACTTTAAACATGCTAATTTTAGCTCTAACACTGATGATCCACCTACAAATGTGAACTGACGTTCAAAAATAAAACATTTGAAAACGGACCATTTTCCACATTTCTGAAGCATGACGTAATGGGGGGGTGTTATCTCTTTTGTCGAAAATCAGCCGGTTTTGCTCGAACATTAAATGCCTCCAAATGGTATTTAATTAACTTCCCGAGCCCCTGGAAGCATGAAAATCACTTTAAACATGCTAATTTTAGCTCTAACACTGATGATCCACCTACAAATGTGAACTGATGTTCAAAAATAAAACCTTTGAAAACGGACCATTTTCCACATTTCTGAAGCATGACGTAATGGGGGGGTGTTATCTCTTTTGTCGAAAATCAGCCGTTTTTGCTCGAACATTAAATGCCTCCAAATGGTATTTAATTAACTTCCCGAGCCCCTGGAAGCATGAAAATCACTTTAAACATGCTAATTTTAGCTCTAACACTGATGATCCACCTACAAATGTGAACTGACGTTCAAAAATAAAACATTTGAAAACGGACCATTTTCCACATTTCTGAAGCATGACGTAATGGGGGGGTGTTATCTCTTTTGTCGAAAATCAGCCGTTTTTGCTCGAACATTAAATGCCTCCAAATGGTATTTAATTAACTTCCCGGGGTGAAGAAACCCTTTTTGAGAACTCAGAGTGAGTAAATTGGCCATTTTCAAGCACTTTTAACCATTCCATAAATCTTGTGTTTTGGGCCCCTGGAAGCATGAAAATCACTTTAAACATGCTAATTTTAGCTCTAACACTGATGATCCACCTACAAATGTGAACTGACGTTCAAAAATAAAACATTTGAAAACGGACCATTTTCCAAATTTCTGAAGCATGACGTAATGGGGGGGTTTTATCTCGTTTGTCGAAAATCAGCCGTTTTTGCTCGAACATTAAATGCCTCCAAATGGTATTTATTTCACTTCCCGAGCCCCTGGAAGCATGAAAATCACTTTAAACATGCTAATTTTAGCTCTAACACTGATGATCCACCTACAAATGTGAACTGACGTTCAAAAATAAAACATTTGAAAACGGACCATTTTCCACATTTCTGAAGCATGACGTAATGGGGGGTGTTATCTCTTTTGTCGAAAATCAGCCGTTTTTGCTGGAACATTAAATGCCTCCAAATGGTATTTAATTAACTTCCCGGGGTGAAGAAACCCTTTTTGAGAACTCAGAGTGAGTAAATTGGCCATTTTCATGCACTTTTAACCATTCCATAAATCTTGTGTTTTGGGCCCCTGGAAGCATGAAAATCATTTTAAACATGCAAATTTTAGCTCTAACACTGATGATCCACCTACAAATGTGAACTGACGTTCAAAAATAAAACATTTGAAAACGGACCATTTTCCACATTTCTGAAGCATGACGTAATGGGGGGGTGTTATCTCTTTTGTCGAAAATCAGCCGTTTTTGCTCGAACAATAAATGCCTCCAAATGGTATTTATTTCACTTCCCGAGCCCCTGGAAGCATGAAAATCACTTTAAACATGCTAATTTTAGCTCTAACACTGATGATCCACCTACAAATGTGAACTGACGTTCAAAAATAAAACATTTGAAAACGGACCATTTCCCACATTTCTGAAGCATGACGTAATGGGGGGGTGTTATCTCTTTTGTCGAAAATCAGCCGTTTTTGCTCGAACATTAAATGCCTCCAAATGGTATTTAATTAACTTCCCGAGCCCCTGGAAGCATGAAAATCACTTTAAACATGCTAATTTTAGCTCTAACACTGATGATCCACCTACAAATGTGAACTGACGTTCAAAAATAAAACATTTGAAAACGGACCATTTTCCAAATTTCTGAAGCATGACGTAATGGGGGGGTGTTATCTCTTTTGTCGAAAATCAGCCATTTTTGCTCGAACATTAAATGCCTCCAAATGGTATTTAATTAACTTCCCGAGCCCCTGGAAGCATGAAAATCACTTTAAACATGCTAATTTTAGCTCTAACACTGATGATCCACCTACAAATGTGAACTGACGTTCAAAAATAAAACATTTGAAAACGGACCATTTTCCACATTTCTGAAGCATGACGTAATGGGGGGGTGTTATCTCTTTTGTCGAAAATCAGCCGTTTTTGCTCGAACATTAAATGCCTCCAAATGGTATTTAATTAACTTCCCGAGCCCCTGGAAGCATGAAAATCACTTTAAACATGCTAATTTTAGCTCTAACACTGATGATCCACCTACAAATGTGAACTGACGTTCAAAAATAAAACATTTGAAAACGGACCATTTTCCACATTTCTGAAGCATGACGCAATGGGGGGGTGTTATCTCTTTTGTCGAAAATCAGCCGTTTTTGCTCGAACATTAAATGCCTCCAAATGGTATTTAATTAACTTCCCGAGCCCCTGGAAGCATGAAAATCACTGTAAACATGCTAATTTTAGCTCTAACACTGATGATCCACCTACAAATGTGAACTGACGTTCAAAAATAAAACATTTGAAAACGGACCATTTTCCACATTTCTGAAGCATGACGTAATGGGGGGGTGTTATCTCTTTTGTCGAAAATCAGCCGTTTTTGCTCGAACATTAAATGCCTCCAAATGGTATTTAATTAACTTCCCGGGGTGAAGAAACCGTTTTTGAGAACTCAGAGTGAGTAAATTGGCCATTTTCATGCACTTTTAACCATTCCATAAATCTTGTGTTTTGGGCCCCTGGAAGCATGAAAATCACTTTAAACATGCTAATTTTAGCTCTAACACTGATGATCCACCTACAAATGTGAACTGACGTTCAAAAATAAAACATTTGAAAAAGGACCATTTTCCACATTTCTGAAGCATGACGTAATGGGGGGGTGTTATCTCTTTTGTTGAAAATCAGCCGTTTTTGCTGGAACATTAAATGCCTCCAAATGGTATTTAATTAACTTCCCGGGGTGAAGAAACCCTTTTTGAGAACTCAGAGTGAGTAAATTGGCCATTTTCATGCACTTTTAACCATTCCATAAATCTTGTGTTTTGGGCCCCTGGAAGCATGAAAATCACTTTAAACATGCTAATTTTAGCTCTAACACTGATGATCCACCTACAAATGTGAACTGACGTTCAAAAATAAAACATTTGAAAACGGACCATTTTCCACATTTCTGAAGCATGACGTAATGGGGGGGTGTTATCTCTTTTGTCGAAAATCAGCCGTTTTTGCTCGAACATTAAATGCCTCCAAATGGTATTTAATTATCTTCCTGAGCCCCTGGAAGTATGAAAATCACTTTAAACATGCTAATTTTAGCTCTAACACTGATGATCCACCTACAAATGTGAACTGACGTTCAAAAATAAAACATTTGAAAACGGACCATTTTCCACATTTCTGAAGCATGACGTAATGGGGGGGGTGTTATCTCTTTTGTCGAAAATCAGCCGTTTTTGCTCGAACATTAAATGCCTCCAAATAGTATTTAATTAACTTCCCGAGCCCCTGGAAGCATGAAAATCACTTTAAACATGCTAATTTTAGCTCTAACACTGATGATCCACCTACAAATGTGAACTGACGTTCAAAAATAAAACATTTGAAAACGGACCATTTTCCAAATTTCTGAAGCATGACGTAATGGGGGGTGTTATCTCTTTTGTCGAAAATCAGCCGTTTTTGCTCGAACATTAAATGCCTCCAAATGGTATTTAATTAACTTCCCGAGCCCCTGGAAGCATGAAAATCACTTTAAACATGCTAATTTTAGCTCTAACACTGATGATCCACCTACAAATGTGAACTGACGTTCAAAAATAAAACATTTGAAAACGGACCATTTTCCACATTTCTGAAGCATGACGTAATGGGGGGGTGTTATCTCTTTTGTCGAAAATCAGCCGTTTTTGCTCGAACATTAAATGCCTCCAAATGGTATTTAATTAACTTCCCGAGCCCCTGGAAGCATGAAAATCACTTTAAACATGCTAATTTTAGCTCTAACACTGATGATCCACCTACAAATGTGAACTGACGTTCAAAAATAAGACATTTGAAAACGGACCATTTTCCACATTTCTGAAGCATGACGCAATGGGGGGGTGTTATCTCTTTTGTCGAAAATCAGCCGTTTTTGCTCGAACATTAAATGCCTCCAAATGGTATTTAATTAACTTCCCGGGGTGAAGAAACCCTTTTTGAGAACTCAGAGTGAGTAAATTGGCCATTTTCATGCACTTTTAACCATTCCATAAATCTTGTGTTTTGGGCCCCTGGAAGCATGAAAATCATTTTAAACATGCAAATTTTAGCTCTAACACTGATGATCCACCTACAAATGTGAACTGACGTTCAAAAATAAAACATTTGAAAACGGACCATTTTCCACATTTCTGAAGCATGACGTAATGGGGGGGTGTTATCTCTTTTGTCGAAAATCAGCCGTTTTTGCTCGAACAATAAATGCCTCCAAATGGTATTTATTTCACTTCCCGAGTCCCTGGAAGCATGAAAATCACTTTAAACATGCTAATTTTAGCTCTAACACTGATGATCCACCTACAAATGTGAACTGACGTTCAAAAATAAAACATTTGAAAACGGACCATTTTCCACATTTCTGAAGCATGACGTAATGGGGGGGGTGTTATCTCTTTTGTCGAAAATCAGCCGTTTTTGCTCGAACATTAAATGCCTCCAAATGGTATTTATTTCACTTCCCGAGCCCCTGGAAGCATGAAAATCACTTTAAACATGCTAATTTTAGCTCTAACACTGATGATCCACCTACAAATGTGAACTGACGTTCAAAAATAAAACATTTGAAAATGGACCATTTTCCACATTTCTGAAGCATGACGTAATGGGGGGGTGTTATCTCTTTTGTCGAAAATCAGCCGTTTTTTGCTCGAACATTAAATGCCTCCAAATGGTATTTAATTAACTTCCCGAGCCCCTGGAAGCATGAAAATCACTTTAAACATGCTAATTTTAGCTCTAACACTGATGATCCACCTACAAATGTGAACTGACGTTCAAAAATAAAACATTTGAAAACGGACCATTTTCCAAATTTCTGAAGCATGACGTAATGGGGGGTGTTATCTCTTTTGTCGAAAATCAGCCGTTTTTGCTCGAACATTAAATGCCTCCAAATGGTATTTAATTAACTTCCCGAGCCCCTGGAAGCATGAAAATCACTTTAAACATGCTAATTTTAGCTCTAACACTGATGATCCACCTACAAATGTGAACTGACGTTCAAAAATAAAACATTTGAAAACGGACCATTTTCCACATTTCTGAAGCATGACGTAATGGGGGGGTGTTATCTCTTTTGTCGAAAATCAGCAGTTTTTGCTCGAACATTAAATGCCTCCAAATGGTATTTAATTAACTTCCCGAGCCCCTGGAAGCATGAAAATCACTTTAAACATGCTAATTTTAGCTCTAACACTGATGATCCACCTACAAATGTGAACTGACGTTCAAAAATAAAACATTTGAAAACGGACCATTTTCCACATTTCTGAAGCATGACGTAATGGGGGGGTGTTATCTCTTTTGTCGAAAATCAGCCGTTTTTGCTCGAACAATAAATGCCTCCAAATGGTATTTATTTCACTTCCCGAGCCCCTGGAAGCATGAAAATCACTTTAAACATGCTAATTTTAGCTCTAACACTGATGATCCACCTACAAATGTGAACTGACGTTCAAAAATAAAACATTTGAAAACGGACCATTTTCCACATTTCTGAAGCATGACGTAATGGGGGGGGTGTTATCTCTTTTGTCGAAAATCAGCCGTTTTTGCTCGAACATTAAATGCCTCCAAATGGTATTTATTTCACTTCCCGAGCCCCTGGAAGCATGAAAATCACTTTAAACATGCTAATTTTAGCTCTAACACTGATGATCCACCTACAAATGTGAACTGACGTTCAAAAATAAAACATTTGAAAATGGACCATTTTCCACATTTCTGAAGCATGACGTAATGGGGGGGTGTTATCTCTTTTGTCGAAAATCAGCCGTTTTTTGCTCGAACATTAAATGCCTCCAAATGGTATTTAATTAACTTCCCGAGCCCCTGGAAGCATGAAAATCACTTTAAACATGCTAATTTTAGCTCTAACACTGATGATCCACCTACAAATGTGAACTGACGTTCAAAAATAAAACATTTGAAAACGGACCATTTTCCACATTTCTGAAGCATGACGTAATGGGGGGTGTTATCTCTTTTGTCGAAAATCAGCCGTTTTTGCTCGAACATTAAATGCCTCCAAATGGTATTTAATTAACTTCCTGAGCCCCTGGAAGCATGAAAATCACTTTAAACATGCTAATTTTAGCTCTAACACTGATGATCCACCTACAAATGTGAACTGACGTTCAAAAATAAAACATTTGAAAACGGACCATTTTCCACATTTCTGAAGCATGACGTAATGGGGGGGTGTTATCTCTTTTGTCGAAAATCAGCCGTTTTTGCTGGAACATTAAATGCCTCCAAATGGTATTTAATTAACTTCCCGGGGTGAAGAAACCCTTTTTGAGAACTCAGAGTGAGTAAATTGGCCATTTTCATGCACTTTTAACCATTCCATAAATCTTGTGTTTTGGCCCCTGGAAGCATGAAAATCACTTTAAACATGCTAATTTTAGCTCTAACACTTGATGATCCACCTACAAATGTGAACTGACGCTCAAAAATAAAACATTTGAAAACGGACCATTTTCCACATTTCTGAAGCATGACGTAATGGGGGGGGTGTTATCTCTTTTGTCGAAAATCAGCCGTTTTTGCTCGAACATTAAATGCCTCCAAATGGTATTTAATTAACTTCCTGAGCCCCTGGAAGCATGAAAATCACTTCAAACATGCTAATTTTAGCTCTAACACTGATGATCCACCTACAAATGTGAACTGACGTTCAAAAATAAAACATTTGAAAACGGACCATTTTCCACATTTCTGAAGCATGACGTAATGGGGGGTGTTATCTCTTTTGTCGAAAATCAGCCGTTTTTGCTCGAACATTAAATGCCTCCAAATGGTATTTAATTAACTTCCTGAGCCCCTGGAAGCATGAAAATCACTTTAAACATGCTAATTTTAGCTCTAACACTGATGATCCACCTACAAATGTGAACTGACGTTCAAAAATAAAACATTTGAAAACGGACCATTTTCCACATTTCTGAAGCATGACGTAATGGGGGGGTGTTATCTCTTTTGTCGAAAATCAGCCGTTTTTGCTCGAACATTAAATGCCTCCAAATGGTATTTAATTAACTTCCCGAGCCCCTGGAAGCATGAAAATCACTTTAAACATGCTAATTTTAGCTCTAACACTGATGATCCACCTACAAATGTGAACTGACGTTCAAAAATAAAACATTTGAAAACGGACCATTTTCCACATTTCTGAAGCATGACGTAATGGGGGGGTGTTATCTCTTTTGTCGAAAATCAGCCGGTTTTGCTCGAACATTAAATGCCTCCAAATGGTATTTAATTAACTTCCCGAGCCCCTGGAAGCATGAAAATCACTTTAAACATGCTAATTTTAGCTCTAACACTGATGATCCACCTACAAATGTGAACTGATGTTCAAAAATAAAACATTTGAAAACGGATCATTTTCCACATTTCTGAAGCATGACGTAATGGGGGGGTGTTATCTCTTTTGTCGAAAATCAGCCGTTTTTGCTCGAACATTAAATGCCTCCAAATGGTATTTAATTAACTTCCCGAGCCCCTGGAAGCATGAAAATCACTTTAAACATGCTAATTTTAGCTCTAACACTGATGATCCACCTACAAATGTGAACTGACGTTCAAAAATAAAACATTTGAAAACGGACCATTTTCCACATTTCTGAAGCATGACGTAATGGGGGGGTGTTATCTCTTTTGTCGAAAATCAGCCGTTTTTGCTCGAACATTAAATGCCTCCAAATGGTATTTAATTAACTTCCCGAGCCCCTGGAAGCATGAAAATCACTTTAAACATGCTAATTTTAGCTCTAACACTGATGATCCACCTACAAATGTTAACTGACGTTCAAAAATAAAACATTTGAAAACGGACCATTTTCCACATTTCTGAAGCATGACGTAATGGGGGGTGTTATCTCTTTTGTCGAAAATCAGCCGTTTTTGCACGAAAATTAAATGCCTCCAAATGGTATTTAATTAACTTCTCGAGCCCCTGGAAGCATGAAAATCACTGTAAACATGCTAATTTTAGCTCTAACACTGATGATCCACCTACAAATGTGAACTGACGTTCAAAAATAAAACATTTGAAAACGGACCATTTTCCACATTTCTGAAGCATGACGTAATGGGGGGGTGTTATCTCTTTTGTCGAAAATCAGCCGGTTTTGCTCGAACATTAAATGCCTCCAAATGGTATTTAATTAACTTCCCGAGCCCCTGGAAGCATGAAAATCACTTTAAACATGCTAATTTTAGCTCTAACACTGATGATCCACCTACAAATGTGAACTGATGTTCAAAAATAAAACATTTGAAAACGGACCATTTTCCACATTTCTGAAGCATGACGTAATGGGGGGGTGTTATCTCTTTTGTCGAAAATCAGCCGTTTTTGCTCGAACATTAAATGCCTCCAAATGGTATTTAATTAACTTCCCGAGCCCCTGGAAGCATGAAAATCACTTTAAACATGCTAATTTTAGCTCTAACACTGATGATCCACCTACAAATGTGAACTGACGTTCAAAAATAAAACATTTGAAAACGGACCATTTTCCACATTTCTGAAGCATGACGTAATGGGGGGGTGTTATCTCTTTTGTCGAAAATCAGCCGTTTTTGCTCGAACATTAAATGCCTCCAAATGGTATTTAATTAACTTCCCGAGCCCCTGGAAGCATGAAAATCACTTTAAACATGCTAATTTTAGCTCTAACACTGATGATCCACCTACAAATGTTAACTGACGTTCAAAAATAAAACATTTGAAAACGGACCATTTTCCACATTTCTGAAGCATGACGTAATGGGGGGTGTTATCTCTTTTGTCGAAAATCAGCCGTTTTTGCACGAAAATTAAATGCCTCCAAATGGTATTTAATTAACTTCTCGAGCCCCTGGAAGCATGAAAATCACTGTAAACATGCTAATTTTAGCTCTAACACTGATGATCCACCTACAAATGTGAACTGACGTTCAAAAATAAAACATTTGAAAACGGACCATTTTCCACATTTCTGAAGCATGACGTAATGGGGGGGTGTTATCTCTTTTGTCGAAAATCAGCCGTTTTTGCTCGAACATTAAATGCCTCCAAATGGTATTTAATTAACTTCCCGGGGTGAAGAAACCCTTTTTGAGAACTCAGAGTGAGTAAATTGGCCATTTTCATGCACTTTTAACCATTCCATAAATCTTGTGTTTTGGGCCCCTGGAAGCATGAAAATCACTTTAAACATGCTAATTTTAGCTCTAACACTGATGATCCACCTACAAATGTGAACTGACGTTCAAAAATAAAACATTTGAAAAAGGACCATTTTCCACATTTCTGAAGCATGACGTAATGGGGGGGTGTTATCTCTTTTGTCGAAAATCAGCCGTTTTTGCTGGAACATTAAATGCCTCCAAATGGTATTTAATTAACTTCCCGGGGTGAAGAAACCCTTTTTGAGAACTCAGAGTGAGTAAATTGGCCATTTTCATGCACTTTTAACCATTCCATAAATCTTGTGTTTTGGGCCCCTGGAAGCATGAAAATCACTTTAAACATGCTAATTTTAGCTCTAACACTGATGATCCACCTACAAATGTGAACTGACGTTCAAAAATAAAACATTTGAAAACGGACCATTTTCCACATTTCTGAAGCATGACGTAATGGGGGGGTGTTATCTCTTTTGTCGAAAATCAGCCGTTTTTGCTCGAACATTAAATGCCTCCAAATGGTATTTAATTAACTTCCTGAGCCCCTGGAAGCATAAAAATCACTTTAAACATGCTAATTTTAGCTCTAACACTGATGATCCACCTACAAATGTGAACTGACGTTCAAAAATAAAACATTTGAAAACGGACCATTTTCCACATTTTGAAGCATGACGTAATGGGGGGGTGTTATCTCTTTTGTCGAAAATCAGCCGTTTTTGCTCGAACATTAAATGCCTCCAAATGGTATTTAATTAACTTCCCGGGGTGAAGAAACCCTTTTTGAGAACTCAGAGTGAGTAAATTGGCCATTTTCATGCACTTTTAACCATTCCATAAATCTTGTGTTTTGGGCCCCTGGAAGCATGAAAATCACTTTAAACATGCTAATTTTAGCTCTAACACTGATGATCCACCTACAAATGTGAACTGACGTTCAAAAATAAAACATTTGAAAACGGACCATTTTCCACATTTCTGAAGCATGACGTAATGGGGGGGTTTTATCTCGTTTGTCGAAAATCAGCCGTTTTTGCTCGAACATTAAATGCCTCCAAATGGTATTTATTTCACTTCCCGAGCCCCTGGAAGCATGAAAATCACTTTAAACATGCTAATTTTAGCTCTAACACTGATGATCCACCTACAAATGTGAACTGACGTTCAAAAATAAAACATTTGAAAACGGACCATTTTCCACATTTCTGAAGCATGACGTAATGGGGGGGTGTTATCTCTTTTGTCGAAAATCAGCCGTTTTTGCTGGAACATTAAATGCCTCCAAATGGTATTTAATTAACTTCCCGGGGTGAAGAAACCCTTTTTGAGAACTCAGAGTGAGTAAATTGGCCATTTTCATGCACTTTTAACCATTCCATAAATCTTGTGTTTTGGGCCCCTGGAAGCATGAAAATCACTTTAAACATGCTAATTTTAGCTCTAACACTGATGATCCACCTACAAATGTGAACTGACGTTCAAAAATAAAACATTTGAAAACGGACCATTTTCCACATTTCTGAAGCATGACGTAATGGGGGGGTGTTATCTCTTTTGTCGAAAATCAGCCGTTTTTGCTGGAACATTAAATGCCTCCAAATGGTATTTAATTAACTTCCCGGGGTGAAGAAACCCTTTTTGAGAACTCAGAGTGAGTAAATTGGCCATTTTCATGCACTTTTAACCATTCCATAAATCTTGTGTTTTGGGCCCCTGGAAGCATGAAAATCACTTTAAACATGCTAATTTTAGCTCTCACACTGATGATCCACCTACAAATGTGAACTGACGTTCAAAAATAAAACATTTGAAAACGGACCATTTTCCACATTTCTGAAGCATGACGTAATGGGGGGGTGTTATCTCTCTTGTCGAAAATCAGCCGTTTTTGCTCGAACATTAAATGCCTCCAAATGGTATTTATTTCACTTCCCGAGCCCCTGGAAGCATGAAAATCACTTTAAACATGCTAATTTTAGCTCTAACACTGATGATCCACCTACAAATGTGAACTGACGTTCAAAAATAAAACATTTGAAAATGGACCATTTTCCACATTTCTGAAGCATGACGTAATGGGGGGTGTTATCTCTTTTGTCGAAAATCAGCCGTTTTTGCTCGAACATTAAATGCCTCCAAATGGTATTTAATTAACTTCCCGAGCCCCTGGAAGCATGAAAATCACTTTAAACATGCTAATTTTAGCTCTAACACTGATGATCCACCTACAAATGTGAACTGACGTTCAAAAATAAAACATTTGAAAACGGACCATTTTCCGCATTTCTGAAGCATGACGTAATGGGGGGGGTGTTATCTCTTTTGTCGAAAATCAGCCGTTTTTGCTCGAACATTAAATGCCTCCAAATGGTATTTATTTCACTTCCCGAGCCCCTGGAAGCATGAAAATCACTTTAAACATGCTAATTTTAGCTCTAACACTGATGATCTACCTACAAATGTGAACTGACATTCAAAAATAAAACATTTGAAAACGGACCATTTTCCACATTTCTGAAGCATGACGTAATGGGGGGTGTTATCTCTTTTGTCGAAAATCAGCCGTTTTTGCTCGAACATTAAATGCCTCCAAATGGTATTTAATTAACTTCCCGAGCCCCTGGAAGCATGAAAATCACTTTAAACATGCTAATTTTAGCTCTAACACTGATGATCCACCTACAAATGTGAACTGACGTTCAAAAATAAAACATTTGAAAACGGACCATTTTCCACATTTCTGAAGCATGACGTAATGGGGGGGTGTTATCTCTTTTGTCGAAAATTAGCCGTTTTTGCTCGAACATTAAATGCCTCCAAATGGTATTTAATTAACTTCCCGAGCCCCTGGAAGCATGAAAATCACTTTAAACATGCTAATTTTAGCTCTAACACTGATGATCCACCAACAAATGTGAACTGACGTTCAAAAATAAAACATTTGAAAACGGACCATTTTCCACATTTCTGAAGCATGACGTAATGGGGGGGGTTATCTCTTTTGTCGAAAATCAGCCGTTTTTGCTCGAACATTAAATGCCTCCAAATGGTATTTAATTAACTTCCCGAGCCCCTGGAAGTATGAAAATCACTTTAAACATGCTAATTTTAGCTCTAACACTGATGATCCACCTACAAATGTGAACTGATGTTCAAAAATAAAACATTTGAAAACGGACCATTTTCCACATTTCTGAAGCATGACGTAATGGGGGGGTGTTATCTCTTTTGTCGAAAATCAGCCATTTTTGCTCGAACATTAAATGCCTCCAAATGGTATTTAATTAACTTCCCGAGCCCCTGGAAGCATGAAAATCACTTTAAACCTGCTAATTTTAGCTCTAACACTGATGATCCACCTACAAATGTGAACTGACGTTCAAAAATAAAACATTTGAAAACGGACCATTTTCCACATTTCTGAAGCATGACGTAATGGGGGGGTGTTATCTCTTTTGTCGAAAATCAGCCGTTTTTGCTCGAACATTAAATGCCTCCAAATGGTATTTATTTCACTTCCCGAGCCCCTGGAAGCATGAAAATCACTTTAAACATGCTAATTTTAGCTCTAACACTGATGATCTACCTACAAATGTGAACTGACGTTCAAAAATAAAACATTTGAAAACGGACCATTTTCCACATTTCTGAAGCATGACGTAATGGGGGGTGTTATCTCTTTTGTCGAAAATCAGCCGTTTTTGCTCGAACATTAAATGCCTCCAAATGGTATTTAATTAACTTCCCGAGCCCCTGGAAGCATGAAAATCACTTTAAACATGCTAATTTTAGCTCTAACACTGATGATCCACCTACAAATGTGAACTGACGTTCAAAAATAAAACATTTGAAAAAGGACCATTTTCCACATTTCTGAAGCATGACGTAATGGGGGGGTGTTATCTCTTTTGTCGAAAATCAGCTGTTTTTGCTCGAACATTAAATGCCTCCAAATGGTATTTAATTAACTTCCCGAGCCCCTGGAAGCATGAAAATCACTTTAAACATGCTAATTTTAGCTCTAACACTGATGATCCACCTACAAATGTGAACTGATGTTCAAAAATAAAACATTTGAAAACGGACCATTTTCCACATTTCTGAAGCATGACGTAATGGGGGGGTGTTATCTCTTTTGTCGAAAATCAGCCGTTTTTGCTCGAACATTAAATGCCTCCAAATGGTATTTAATTAACTTCCCGAGCCCCTGGAAGCATGAAAATCACTTTAAACATGCTAATTTTAGCTCTAACACTGATGATCCACCTACAAATGTGAACTGACGTTCAAAAATAAAACATTTGAAAACGGACCATTTTCCACATTTCTGAAGCATGACGTAATGGGGGGTGTTATCTCTTTTGTCGAAAATCAGCCGTTTTTGCTCGAACATTAAATGCCTCCAAATGGTATTTATTTCACTTCCCGAGCCCCTGGAAGCATGAAAATCACTTTAAACATGCTAATTTTAGCTCTAACACTGATGATCCACCTACAAATGTGAACTGACGTTCAAAAATAAAACATTTGAAAACGGACCATTTTCCACATTTCTGAAGCATGACGTAATGGGGGGGTGTTATCTCTTTTGTCGAAAATCAGCCGTTTTTGCTGGAACATTAAATGCCTCCAAATGGTATTTAATTAACTTCCCGGGGTGAAGAAACCCTTTTTGAGAACTCAGAGTGAGTAAATTGGCCATTTTCATGCACTTTTAACCATTCCATAAATCTTGTGTTTTGGGCCCCTGGAAGCATGAAAATCACTTTAAACATGCTAATTTTAGCTCTAACACTGATGATCCACCTACAAATGTGAACTGACGTTCAAAAATAAAACATTTGAAAACGGACCATTTTCCACATTTCTGAAGCATGACGTAATGGGGGGGTGTTATCTCTTTTGTCGAAAATCAGCCGTTTTTGCTGGAACATTAAATGCCTCCAAATGGTATTTAATTAACTTCCCGGGGTGAAGAAACCCTTTTTGAGAACTCAGAGTGAGTAAATTGGCCATTTTCATGCACTTTTAACCATTCCATAAATCTTGTGTTTTGGGCCCCTGGAAGCATGAAAATCACTTTAAACATGCTAATTTTAGCTCTCACACTGATGATCCACCTACAAATGTGAACTGACGTTCAAAAATAAAACATTTGAAAACGGACCATTTTCCACATTTCTGAAGCATGACGTAATGGGGGGGTGTTATCTCTCTTGTCGAAAATCAGCCGTTTTTGCTCGAACATTAAATGCCTCCAAATGGTATTTATTTCACTTCCCGAGCCCCTGGAAGCATGAAAATCACTTTAAACATGCTAATTTTAGCTCTAACACTGATGATCCACCTACAAATGTGAACTGACGTTCAAAAATAAAACATTTGAAAATGGACCATTTTCCACATTTCTGAAGCATGACGTAATGGGGGGTGTTATCTCTTTTGTCGAAAATCAGCCGTTTTTGCTCGAACATTAAATGCCTCCAAATGGTATTTAATTAACTTCCCGAGCCCCTGGAAGCATGAAAATCACTTTAAACATGCTAATTTTAGCTCTAACACTGATGATCCACCTACAAATGTGAACTGACGTTCAAAAATAAAACATTTGAAAACGGACCATTTTCCGCATTTCTGAAGCATGACGTAATGGGGGGGGTGTTATCTCTTTTGTCGAAAATCAGCCGTTTTTGCTCGAACATTAAATGCCTCCAAATGGTATTTATTTCACTTCCCGAGCCCCTGGAAGCATGAAAATCACTTTAAACATGCTAATTTTAGCTCTAACACTGATGATCTACCTACAAATGTGAACTGACATTCAAAAATAAAACATTTGAAAACGGACCATTTTCCACATTTCTGAAGCATGACGTAATGGGGGGTGTTATCTCTTTTGTCGAAAATCAGCCGTTTTTGCTCGAACATTAAATGCCTCCAAATGGTATTTAATTAACTTCCCGAGCCCCTGGAAGCATGAAAATCACTTTAAACATGCTAATTTTAGCTCTAACACTGATGATCCACCTACAAATGTGAACTGACGTTCAAAAATAAAACATTTGAAAACGGACCATTTTCCACATTTCTGAAGCATGACGTAATGGGGGGGTGTTATCTCTTTTGTCGAAAATTAGCCGTTTTTGCTCGAACATTAAATGCCTCCAAATGGTATTTAATTAACTTCCCGAGCCCCTGGAAGCATGAAAATCACTTTAAACATGCTAATTTTAGCTCTAACACTGATGATCCACCAACAAATGTGAACTGACGTTCAAAAATAAAACATTTGAAAACGGACCATTTTCCACATTTCTGAAGCATGACGTAATGGGGGGGGTTATCTCTTTTGTCGAAAATCAGCCGTTTTTGCTCGAACATTAAATGCCTCCAAATGGTATTTAATTAACTTCCCGAGCCCCTGGAAGTATGAAAATCACTTTAAACATGCTAATTTTAGCTCTAACACTGATGATCCACCTACAAATGTGAACTGATGTTCAAAAATAAAACATTTGAAAACGGACCATTTTCCACATTTCTGAAGCATGACGTAATGGGGGGGTGTTATCTCTTTTGTCGAAAATCAGCCATTTTTGCTCGAACATTAAATGCCTCCAAATGGTATTTAATTAACTTCCCGAGCCCCTGGAAGCATGAAAATCACTTTAAACCTGCTAATTTTAGCTCTAACACTGATGATCCACCTACAAATGTGAACTGACGTTCAAAAATAAAACATTTGAAAACGGACCATTTTCCACATTTCTGAAGCATGACGTAATGGGGGGGTGTTATCTCTTTTGTCGAAAATCAGCCGTTTTTGCTCGAACATTAAATGCCTCCAAATGGTATTTATTTCACTTCCCGAGCCCCTGGAAGCATGAAAATCACTTTAAACATGCTAATTTTAGCTCTAACACTGATGATCTACCTACAAATGTGAACTGACGTTCAAAAATAAAACATTTGAAAACGGACCATTTTCCACATTTCTGAAGCATGACGTAATGGGGGGTGTTATCTCTTTTGTCGAAAATCAGCCGTTTTTGCTCGAACATTAAATGCCTCCAAATGGTATTTAATTAACTTCCCGAGCCCCTGGAAGCATGAAAATCACTTTAAACATGCTAATTTTAGCTCTAACACTGATGATCCACCTACAAATGTGAACTGACGTTCAAAAATAAAACATTTGAAAAAGGACCATTTTCCACATTTCTGAAGCATGACGTAATGGGGGGGTGTTATCTCTTTTGTCGAAAATCAGCTGTTTTTGCTCGAACATTAAATGCCTCCAAATGGTATTTAATTAACTTCCCGAGCCCCTGGAAGCATGAAAATCACTTTAAACATGCTAATTTTAGCTCTAACACTGATGATCCACCTACAAATGTGAACTGATGTTCAAAAATAAAACATTTGAAAACGGACCATTTTCCACATTTCTGAAGCATGACGTAATGGGGGGGTGTTATCTCTTTTGTCGAAAATCAGCCGTTTTTGCTCGAACATTAAATGCCTCCAAATGGTATTTAATTAACTTCCCGAGCCCCTGGAAGCATGAAAATCACTTTAAACATGCTAATTTTAGCTCTAACACTGATGATCCACCTACAAATGTGAACTGACGTTCAAAAATAAAACATTTGAAAACGGACCATTTTCCACATTTCTGAAGCATGACGTAATGGGGGGTGTTATCTCTTTTGTCGAAAATCAGCCGTTTTTGCTCGAACATTAAATGCCTCCAAATGGTATTTAATTAACTTCCCGAGCCCCTGGAAGCATGAAAATCACTTTAAACATGCTAATTTTAGCTCTAACACTGATGATCCACCTACAAATGTGAACTGACGTTCAAAAATAAAACATTTGAAAACGGACCATTTTCCACATTTCTGAAGCATGACGTAATGGGGGGTGTTATCTCTTTTGTCGAAAATCAGCCGTTTTTGCACGAAAATTAAATGCCTCCAAATGGTATTTAATTAACTTCTCGAGCCCCTGGAAGCATGAAAATCACTGTAAACATGCTAATTTTAGCTCTAACACTGATGATCCACCTACAAATGTGAACTGACGTTCAAAAATAAAACATTTGAAAACGGACCATTTTCCACATTTCTGAAGCATGACGTAATGGGGGGGGTGTTATCTCTTTTGTCGAAAATCAGCCGTTTTTGCTCGAACATTAAATGCCTCCAAATGGTATTTAATTAACTTCCCGTGGTGAAGAAACCCTTTTTGAGAACTCAGAGTGAGTAAATTGGCCATTTTCATGCACTTTTAACCATTCCATAAATCTTGTGTTTTGGGCCCCCGGAAGCATGAAAATCACTTTAAACATGCTAATTTTAGCTCTAACACTGATGATCCACCTACAAATGTGAACTGACGTTCAAAAATAAAACATTTGAAAACGGACCATTTTCCACATTTCTGAAGCATGACGTAATGGGGGGGTGTTATCTCTTTTGTCGAAAATCAGCCGTTTTTGCTCGAACATTAAATGCCTCCAAATGGTATTTATTTCACTTCCCGAGCCCCTGGAAGCATGAAAATCACTTTAAACATGCTAATTTTAGCTCTAACACTGATGATCCACCTACAAATGTGAACTGACGTTCAAAAATAAAACATTTGAAAACGGACCATTTTCCACATTTCTGAAGCATGACGTAATGGGGGGGTGTTATCTCTTTTGTCGAAAATCAGCCGTTTTTGCTGGAACATTAAATGCCTCCAAATGGTATTTAATTAACTTCCCGGGGTGAAGAAACCCTTTTTGAGAACTCAGAGTGAGTAAATTGGCCATTTTCATGCACTTTTAACCATTCCATAAATCTTGTGTTTTGGGCCCCTGGAAGCATGAAAATCACTTTAAACATGCTAATTTTAGCTCTAACACTGATGATCCACCTACAAATGTGAACTGACGTTCAAAAATAAATCATTTGAAAACGGACCATTTTCCACATTTCTGAAGCATGACGTAATGGGGGGTGTTATCTCTTTTGTCGAAAATCAGCCGTTTTTGCTCGAACATTAAATGCCTCCAAATGGTATTTATTTCACTTCCCGAGCCCCTGGAAGCATGAAAATCACTTTAAACATGCTAATTTTAGCTCTAACACTGATGATCCACCTACAAATGTGAACTGACGTTCAAAAATAAAACATTTGAAAACGGACCATTTTCCACATTTCTGAAGCATGACGTAATGGGGGGTGTTATCTCTTTTGTCGAAAATCAGCCGTTTTTGCTCGAACATTAAATGCCTCCAAATGGTATTTAATTAACTTCCCGAGCCCCTGGAAGCATGAAAATCACTTTAAACATGCTAATTTTAGCTCTAACACTGATGATCCACCTACAAATGTGAACTGACGTTCAAAAATAAAACATTTGAAAACGGACCATTTTCCACATTTCTGAAGCATGACGTAATGGGGGGTGTTATCTCTTTTGTCGAAAATCAGCCGTTTTTGCTCGAACATTAAATGCCTCCAAATGGTATTTAATTAACTTCCCGAGCCCCTGGAAGCATGAAAATCACTTTAAACATGCTAATTTTAGCTCTAACACTGATGATCCACCTACAAATGTGAACTGACGTTCAAAAATAAAACATTTGAAAACGGACCATTTTCCACATTTCTGAAGCATGACGTAATGGGGGGGTGTTATCTCTTTTGTCGAAAATCAGCCGTTTTTGCTCGAACATTCAATGCCCCCAAATGGTATTTATTTCACTTCCCGAGCCCCTGGAAGCATGAAAATCACTTTAAACATGCTAATTTTAGCTCTAACACTGATTATCCACCTACAAATGTGAACTGACGTTCAAAAATAAAACATTTGAAAACGGACCATTTTCCACATTTCTGAAGCATGACGTAATGGGGGGTGTTATCTCTTTTGTCGAAAATCAGCCGTTTTTGCACGAAAATTAAATGCCTCCAAATGGTATTTAATTAACTTCCCGAGCCCCTGGAAGCATGAAAATCACTTTAAACATGCTAATTTTAGCTCTAACACTGATGATCCACCTACAAATGTGAACTGACGTTCAAAAATAAAACCTTTGAAAACGGACCATTTTCCACATTTCTGAAGCATGACGTAATGGGGGGTGTTATCTCTTTTGTCGAAAATCAGCCGTTTTTGCTCGAACATTAAATGCCTCCAAATGGTATTTAATTAACTTCCCGTGGTGAAGAAACCCTTTTTGAGAACTCAGAGTGAGTAAATTGGCCATTTTCATGCACTTTTAACCATTCCATAAATCTTGTGTTTTGGGCCCCCGGAAGCATGAAAATCACTTTAAACATGCTAATTTTAGCTCTAACACTGATGATCCACCTACAAATGTGAACTGACGTTCAAAAATAAAACATTTGAAAACGGACCATTTTCCACATTTCTGAAGCATGACGTAATGGGGGGGTGTTATCTCTTTTGTCGAAAATCAGCCGTTTTTGCTCGAACATTAAATGCCTCCAAATGGTATTTATTTCACTTCCCGAGCCCCTGGAAGCATGAAAATCACTTTAAACATGCTAATTTTAGCTCTAACACTGATGATCCACCTACAAATGTGAACTGACGTTCAAAAATAAAACATTTGAAAACGGACCATTTTCCACATTTCTGAAGCATGACGTAATGGGGGGGTGTTATCTCTTTTGTCGAAAATCAGCCGTTTTTGCTGGAACATTAAATGCCTCCAAATGGTATTTAATTAACTTCCCGGGGTGAAGAAACCCTTTTTGAGAACTCAGAGTGAGTAAATTGGCCATTTTCATGCACTTTTAACCATTCCATAAATCTTGTGTTTTGGGCCCCTGGAAGCATGAAAATCACTTTAAACATGCTAATTTTAGCTCTAACACTGATGATCCACCTACAAATGTGAACTGACGTTCAAAAATAAATCATTTGAAAACGGACCATTTTCCACATTTCTGAAGCATGACGTAATGGGGGGGTGTTATCTCTTTTGTCGAAAATCAGCCGTTTTTGCTCGAACATTAAATGCCTCCAAATGGTATTTATTTCACTTCCCGAGCCCCTGGAAGCATGAAAATCACTTTAAACATGCTAATTTTAGCTCTAACACTGATGATCCACCTACAAATGTGAACTGACGTTCAAAAATAAAACATTTGAAAACGGACCATTTTCCACATTTCTGAAGCATGACGTAATGGGGGGTGTTATCTCTTTTGTCGAAAATCAGCCGTTTTTGCTCGAACATTAAATGCCTCCAAATGGTATTTAATTAACTTCCCGAGCCCCTGGAAGCATGAAAATCACTTTAAACATGCTAATTTTAGCTCTAACACTGATGATCCACCTACAAATGTGAACTGACGTTCAAAAATAAAACATTTGAAAACGGACCATTTTCCACATTTCTGAAGCATGACGTAATGGGGGGTGTTATCTCTTTTGTCGAAAATCAGCCGTTTTTGCTCGAACATTAAATGCCTCCAAATGGTATTTAATTAACTTCCCGAGCCCCTGGAAGCATGAAAATCACTTTAAACATGCTAATTTTAGCTCTAACACTGATGATCCACCTACAAATGTGAACTGACGTTCAAAAATAAAACATTTGAAAACGGACCATTTTCCACATTTCTGAAGCATGACGTAATGGGGGGGTGTTATCTCTTTTGTCGAAAATCAGCCGTTTTTGCTCGAACATTCAATGCCCCCAAATGGTATTTATTTCACTTCCCGAGCCCCTGGAAGCATGAAAATCACTTTAAACATGCTAATTTTAGCTCTAACACTGATGATCCACCTACAAATGTGAACTGACGTTCAAAAATAAAACATTTGAAAACGGACCATTTTCCACATTTCTGAAGCATGACGTAATGGGGGGTGTTATCTCTTTTGTCGAAAATCAGCTGTTTTTGCTCGAACATTAAATGCCTCCAAATGGTATTTAATTAACTTCCCGAGCCCCTGGAAGCATGAAAATCACTTTAAACATGCTAATTTTAGCTCTAACACTGATGATCCACCTACAAATGTGAACTGACGTTCAAAAATAAAACCTTTGAAAACGGACCATTTTCCACATTTCTGAAGCATGACGTAATGGGGGGGTGTTATCTCTTTTGTCGAAAATCAGCCGTTTTTGCTCGAACATTAAATGCCTCCAAATGGTATTTAATTAACTTCCCGAGCCCCTGGAAGCATGAAAATCACTTTAAACATGCTAATTTTAGCTCTAACACTGATGATCCACCTACAAATGTGAACTGACGTTCAAAAATAAAACATTTGAAAACGGACCATTTTCCACATTTCTGAAGCATGACGTAATGGGGGGGTGTTATCTCTTTTGTCGAAAATCAGCCGTTTTTGCTCGAACATTAAATGCCTCCAAATGGTATTTAATTATCTTCCCGAGCCCCTGGAAGCATGAAAATCACTTTAAACATGCTAATTTTAGCTCTAACACTGATGATCCACCTACAAATGTGAACTGATGTTCAAAAATAAAACATTTGAAAACGGACCATTTTCCACATTTCTGAAGCATGACGTAATGGGGGGGTGTTATCTCTTTTGTCGTAAATCAGCCGTTTTTGCTCGAACATTAAATGCCTCCAAATGGTATTTAATTAACTTCCCGAGCCCCTGGAAGCATGAAAATCACTTTAAACGTGCTAATTTTAGCTCTAACACTGATGATCCACCTACAAATGTGAACTGACGTTCAAAAATAAAACATTTGAAAACGGACCATTTTCCACATTTCTGAAGCATGACGTAATGGGGGGGTGTTATCTCTTTTGTCGAAAATCAGCCGTTTTTGCTCGAACATTAAATGCCTCCAAACGGTATTTAATTAACTTCCCGAGCCCCTGGAAGCATGAAAATCACTTTAAACATGCTAATTTTAGCTCTAACACTGATGATCCACCTACAAATGTGAACTGACGTTCAAAAATAAAACATTTGAAAACGGACCATTTTCCACATTTCTGAAGCATGACGTAATGGGGGGTGTTATCTCTTTTGTCGAAAATCAGCCGTTTTTGCACGAAAATTAAATGCCTCCAAATGGTATTTAATTAACTTCTCGAGCCCCTGGAAGCCTGAAAATCACTGTAAACATGCTAATTTTAGCTCTAACACTGATGATCCACCTACAAATGTGAACTGACGTTCAAAAATAAAACATTTGAAAACGGACCATTTTCCACATTTCTGAAGCATGACGTAATGGGGGGTGTTATCTCTTTTGTCGAAAATCAGCCGTTTTTGCTCGAACATTAAATGCCTCCAAATGGTATTTAATTAACTTTCCGGGGTGAAGAAACCCTTTTTGAGAACTCAGAGTGAGTAAATTGGCCATTTTCATGCACTTTTAACCATTCCATAAATCTTGTGTTTTGGGCCCCTGGAAGCATGAAAATCACTTTAAACATGCTAATTTTAGCTCTAACACTGATGATCCACCTACAAATGTGAACTGACGTTCAAAAATAAAACATTTGAAAAAGGACCATTTTCCACATTTCTGAAGCATGACGTAATGGGGGGGTGTTATCTCTTTTGTCGAAAATCAGCCGTTTTTGCTGGAACATTAAATGCCTCCAAATGGTATTTAATTAACTTCCCGGGGTGAAGAAACCCTTTTTGAGAACTCAGAGTGAGTAAATTGGCCATTTTCATGCACTTTTAACCATTCCATAAATCTTGTGTTTTGGGCCCCTGGAAGCATGAAAATCACTTTAAACATGCTAATTTTAGCTCTAACACTGATGATCCACCTACAAATGTGAACTGACGTTCAAAAATAAAACATTTGAAAACGGACCATTTTCCACATTTCTGAAGCATGACGTAATGGGGGGGTGTTATCTCTTTTGTCGAAAATCAGCCGTTTTTGCTCGAACATTAAATGCCTCCAAATGCTATTTAATTAACTTCCCGGGGTGAAGAAACCCTTTTTGAGAACTCAGAGTGAGTAAATTGGCCATTTTCAAGCACTTTTAACCATTCCATAAATCTTGTGTTTTGGGCCCCTGGAAGCATGAAAATCACTTTAAACATGCTAATTTTAGCTCTAACACTGATGATCCACCTACAAATGTGAACTGACGTTCAAAAATAAAACATTTGAAAACGGACCATTTTCCACATTTCTGAAGCATGACGTAATGGGGGGGTTTTATCTCGTTTGTCGAAAATCAGCCGTTTTTGCTCGAACATTAAATGCCTCCAAATGGTATTTATTTCACTTCCCGAGCCCCTGGAAGCATGAAAATCACTTTAAACATGCTAATTTTAGCTCTAACACTGATGATCCACCTACAAATGTGAACTGACGTTCAAAAATAAAACATTTGAAAACGGACCATTTTCCACATTTCTGAAGCATGACGTAATGGGGGGTGTTATCTCTTTTGTCGAAAATCAGCCGTTTTTGCACGAAAATTAAATGCCTCCAAATGGTATTTAATTAACTTCTCGAGCCCCTGGAAGCATGAAAATCACTGTAAACATGCTAATTTTAGCTCTAACACTGATGATCCACCTACAAATGTGAACTGACGTTCAAAAATAAAACATTTGAAAACGGACCATTTTCCACATTTCTGAAGCATGACGTAATGGGGGGGTGTTATCTCTTTTGTCGAAAATCAGCCGTTTTTGCTCGAACATTAAATGCCTCCAAATGGTATTTAATTAACTTCCCGTGGTGAAGAAACCCTTTTTGAGAACTCAGAGTGAGTAAATTGGCCATTTTCATGCACTTTTAACCATTCCATAAATCTTGTGTTTTGGGCCCCCGGAAGCATGAAAATCACTTTAAACATGCTAATTTTAGCTCTAACACTGATGATCCACCTACAAATGTGAACTGACGTTCAAAAATAAAACATTTGAAAACGGACCATTTTCCACATTTCTGAAGCATGACGTAATGGGGGGGTGTTATCTCTTTTGTCGAAAATCAGCCGTTTTTGCTCGAACATTAAATGCCTCCAAATGGTATTTATTTCACTTCCCGAGCCCCTGGAAGCATGAAAATCACTTTAAACATGCTAATTTTAGCTCTAACACTGATGATCCACCTACAAATGTGAACTGACGTTCAAAAATAAAACATTTGAAAACGGACCATTTTCCACATTTCTGAAGCATGACGTAATGGGGGGGTGTTATCTCTTTTGTCGAAAATCAGCCGTTTTTGCTGGAACATTAAATGCCTCCAAATGGTATTTAATTAACTTCCCGGGGTGAAGAAACCCTTTTTGAGAACTCAGAGTGAGTAAATTGGCCATTTTCATGCACTTTTAACCATTCCATAAATCTTGTGTTTTGGGCCCCTGGAAGCATGAAAATCACTTTAAACATGCTAATTTTAGCTCTAACACTGATGATCCACCTACAAATGTGAACTGACGTTCAAAAATAAATCATTTGAAAACGGACCATTTTCCACATTTCTGAAGCATGACGTAATGGGGGGGTGTTATCTCTTTTGTCGAAAATCAGCCGTTTTTGCTCGAACATTAAATGCCTCCAAATGGTATTTATTTCACTTCCCGAGCCCCTGGAAGCATGAAAATCACTTTAAACATGCTAATTTTAGCTCTAACACTGATGATCCACCTACAAATGTGAACTGACGTTCAAAAATAAAACATTTGAAAACAGACCATTTTCCACATTTCTGAAGCATGACGTAATGGGGGGTGTTATCTCTTTTGTCGAAAATCAGCCGTTTTTGCTCGAACATTAAATGCCTCCAAATGGTATTTAATTAACTTCCCGAGCCCCTGGAAGCATGAAAATCACTTTAAACATGCTAATTTTAGCTCTAACACTGATGATCCACCTACAAATGTGAACTGACGTTCAAAAATAAAACATTTGAAAACGGACCATTTTCCACATTTCTGAAGCATGACGTAATGGGGGGTGTTATCTCTTTTGTCGAAAATCAGCCGTTTTTGCTCGAACATTAAATGCCTCCAAATGGTATTTAATTAACTTCCCGAGCCCCTGGAAGCATGAAAATCACTTTAAACATGCTAATTTTAGCTCTAACACTGATGATCCACCTACAAATGTGAACTGACGTTCAAAAATAAAACATTTGAAAACGGACCATTTTCCACATTTCTGAAGCATGACGTAATGGGGGGGGTGTTATCTCTTTTGTCGAAAATCAGCCGTTTTTGCTCGAACATTCAATGCCCCCAAATGGTATTTATTTCACTTCCCGAGCCCCTGGAAGCATGAAAATCACTTTAAACATGCTAATTTTAGCTCTAACACTGATGATCCACCTACAAATGTGAACTGACGTTCAAAAATAAAACATTTGAAAACGGACCATTTTCCACATTTCTGAAGCATGACGTAATGGGGGGTGTTATCTCTTTTGTCGAAAATCAGCTGTTTTTGCTCGAACATTAAATGCCTCCAAATGGTATTTAATTAACTTCCCGAGCCCCTGGAAGCATGAAAATCACTTTAAACATGCTAATTTTAGCTCTAACACTGATGATCCACCTACAAATGTGAACTGACGTTCAAAAATAAAACCTTTGAAAACGGACCATTTTCCACATTTCTGAAGCATGACGTAATGGGGGGGTGTTATCTCTTTTGTCGAAAATCAGCCGTTTTTGCTCGAACATTAAATGCCTCCAAATGGTATTTAATTAACTTCCCGAGCCCCTGGAAGCATGAAAATCACTTTAAACATGCTAATTTTAGCTCTAACACTGAAGATCCACCTACAAATGTGAACTGACGTTCAAAAATAAAACATTTGAAAACGGACCATTTTCCACATTTCTGAAGCATGACGTAATGGGGGGGTGTTATCTCTTTTGTCGAAAATCAGCCGTTTTTGCTCGAACATTAAATGCCTCCAAATGGTATTTAATTATCTTCCCGAGCCCCTGGAAGCATGAAAATCACTTTAAACATGCTAATTTTAGCTCTAACACTGATGATCCACCTACAAATGTGAACTGATGTTCAAAAATAAAACATTTGAAAACGGACCATTTTCCACATTTCTGAAGCATGACGTAATGGGGGGGTGTTATCTCTTTTGTCGAAAATCAGCCGTTTTTGCTCGAACATTAAATGCCTCCAAATGGTATTTAATTAACTTCCCGAGCCCCTGGAAGCATGAAAATCACTTTAAACATGCTAATTTTAGCTCTAACACTGATGATCCACCTACAAATGTGAACTGACGTTCAAAAATAAAACATTTGAAAACGGACCATTTTCCACATTTCTGAAGCATGACGTAATGGGGGGTGTTATCTCTTTTGTCGAAAATCAGCCGTTTTTGCACGAAAATTAAATGCCTCCAAATGGTATTTAATTAACTTCTCGAGCCCCTGGAAGCCTGAAAATCACTGTAAACATGCTAATTTTAGCTCTAACACTGATGATCCACCTACAAATGTGAACTGACGTTCAAAAATAAAACATTTGAAAACGGACCATTTTCCACATTTCTGAAGCATGACGTAATGGGGGGTGTTATCTCTTTTGTCGAAAATCAGCCGTTTTTGCTCGAACATTAAATGCCTCCAAATGGTATTTAATTAACTTTCCGGGGTGAAGAAACCCTTTTTGAGAACTCAGAGTGAGTAAATTGGCCATTTTCATGCACTTTTAACCATTCCATAAATCTTGTGTTTTGGGCCCCTGGAAGCATGAAAATCACTTTAAACATGCTAATTTTAGCTCTAACACTGATGATCCACCTACAAATGTGAACTGACGTTCAAAAATAAAACATTTGAAAAAGGACCATTTTCCACATTTCTGAAGCATGACGTAATGGGGGGGTGTTATCTCTTTTGTCGAAAATCAGCCGTTTTTGCTGGAACATTAAATGCCTCCAAATGGTATTTAATTAACTTCCCGGGGTGAAGAAACCCTTTTTGAGAACTCAGAGTGAGTAAATTGGCCATTTTCATGCACTTTTAACCATTCCATAAATCTTGTGTTTTGGGCCCCTGGAAGCATGAAAATCACTTTAAACATGCTAATTTTAGCTCTAACACTGATGATCCACCTACAAATGTGAACTGACGTTCAAAAATAAAACATTTGAAAACGGACCATTTTCCACATTTCTGAAGCATGACGTGATGGGGGGGTGTTATCTCTTTTGTCGAAAATCAGCCGTTTTTGCTCGAACATTAAATGCCTCCAAATGCTATTTAATTAACTTCCCGGGGTGAAGAAACCCTTTTTGAGAACTCAGAGTGAGTAAATTGGCCATTTTCAAGCACTTTTAACCATTCCATAAATCTTGTGTTTTGGGCCCCTGGAAGCATGAAAATCACTTTAAACATGCTAATTTTAGCTCTAACACTGATGATCCACCTACAAATGTGAACTGACGTTCAAAAATAAAACATTTGAAAACGGACCATTTTCCACATTTCTGAAGCATGACGTAATGGGGGGGTTTTATCTCGTTTGTCGAAAATCAGCCGTTTTTGCTCGAACATTAAATGCCTCCAAATGGTATTTATTTCACTTCCCGAGCCCCTGGAAGCATGAAAATCACTTTAAACATGCTAATTTTAGCTCTAACACTGATGATCCACCTACAAATGTGAACTGACGTTCAAAAATAAAACATTTGAAAACGGACCATTTTCCACATTTCTGAAGCATGACGTAATGGGGGGTGTTATCTCTTTTGTCGAAAATCAGCCGTTTTTGCACGAAAATTAAATGCCTCCAAATGGTATTTAATTAACTTCTCGAGCCCCTGGAAGCATGAAAATCACTGTAAACATGCTAATTTTAGCTCTAACACTGATGATCCACCTACAAATGTGAACTGACGTTCAAAAATAAAACATTTGAAAACGGACCATTTTCCACATTTCTGAAGCATGACGTAATGGGGGGGTGTTATCTCTTTTGTCGAAAATCAGCCGTTTTTGCTCGAACATTAAATGCCTCCAAATGGTATTTAATTAACTTCCCGTGGTGAAGAAACCCTTTTTGAGAACTCAGAGTGAGTAAATTGGCCATTTTCATGCACTTTTAACCATTCCATAAATCTTGTGTTTTGGGCCCCCGGAAGCATGAAAATCACTTTAAACATGCTAATTTTAGCTCTAACACTGATGATCCACCTACAAATGTGAACTGACGTTCAAAAATAAAACATTTGAAAACGGACCATTTTCCACATTTCTGAAGCATGACGTAATGGGGGGGTGTTATCTCTTTTGTCGAAAATCAGCCGTTTTTGCTCGAACATTAAATGCCTCCAAATGGTATTTATTTCACTTCCCGAGCCCCTGGAAGCATGAAAATCACTTTAAACATGCTAATTTTAGCTCTAACACTGATGATCCACCTACAAATGTGAACTGACGTTCAAAAATAAAACATTTGAAAACGGACCATTTTCCACATTTCTGAAGCATGACGTAATGGGGGGGTGTTATCTCTTTTGTCGAAAATCAGCCGTTTTTGCTGGAACATTAAATGCCTCCAAATGGTATTTAATTAACTTCCCGGGGTGAAGAAACCCTTTTTGAGAACTCAGAGTGAGTAAATTGGCCATTTTCATGCACTTTTAACCATTCCATAAATCTTGTGTTTTGGGCCCCTGGAAGCATGAAAATCACTTTAAACATGCTAATTTTAGCTCTAACACTGATGATCCACCTACAAATGTGAACTGACGTTCAAAAATAAATCATTTGAAAACGGACCATTTTCCACATTTCTGAAGCATGACGTAATGGGGGGGTGTTATCTCTTTTGTCGAAAATCAGCCGTTTTTGCTCGAACATTAAATGCCTCCAAATGGTATTTATTTCACTTCCCGAGCCCCTGGAAGCATGAAAATCACTTTAAACATGCTAATTTTAGCTCTAACACTGATGATCCACCTACAAATGTGAACTGACGTTCAAAAATAAAACATTTGAAAACAGACCATTTTCCACATTTCTGAAGCATGACGTAATGGGGGGTGTTATCTCTTTTGTCGAAAATCAGCCGTTTTTGCTCGAACATTAAATGCCTCCAAATGGTATTTAATTAACTTCCCGAGCCCCTGGAAGCATGAAAATCACTTTAAACATGCTAATTTTAGCTCTAACACTGATGATCCACCTACAAATGTGAACTGACGTTCAAAAATAAAACATTTGAAAACGGACCATTTTCCACATTTCTGAAGCATGACGTAATGGGGGGTGTTATCTCTTTTGTCGAAAATCAGCCGTTTTTGCTCGAACATTAAATGCCTCCAAATGGTATTTAATTAACTTCCCGAGCCCCTGGAAGCATGAAAATCACTTTAAACATGCTAATTTTAGCTCTAACACTGATGATCCACCTACAAATGTGAACTGACGTTCAAAAATAAAACATTTGAAAACGGACCATTTTCCACATTTCTGAAGCATGACGTAATGGGGGGGGTGTTATCTCTTTTGTCGAAAATCAGCCGTTTTTGCTCGAACATTCAATGCCCCCAAATGGTATTTATTTCACTTCCCGAGCCCCTGGAAGCATGAAAATCACTTTAAACATGCTAATTTTAGCTCTAACACTGATGATCCACCTACAAATGTGAACTGACGTTCAAAAATAAAACATTTGAAAACGGACCATTTTCCACATTTCTGAAGCATGACGTAATGGGGGGTGTTATCTCTTTTGTCGAAAATCAGCTGTTTTTGCTCGAACATTAAATGCCTCCAAATGGTATTTAATTAACTTCCCGAGCCCCTGGAAGCATGAAAATCACTTTAAACATGCTAATTTTAGCTCTAACACTGATGATCCACCTACAAATGTGAACTGACGTTCAAAAATAAAACCTTTGAAAACGGACCATTTTCCACATTTCTGAAGCATGACGTAATGGGGGGGTGTTATCTCTTTTGTCGAAAATCAGCCGTTTTTGCTCGAACATTAAATGCCTCCAAATGGTATTTAATTAACTTCCCGAGCCCCTGGAAGCATGAAAATCACTTTAAACATGCTAATTTTAGCTCTAACACTGAAGATCCACCTACAAATGTGAACTGACGTTCAAAAATAAAACATTTGAAAACGGACCATTTTCCACATTTCTGAAGCATGACGTAATGGGGGGGTGTTATCTCTTTTGTCGAAAATCAGCCGTTTTTGCTCGAACATTAAATGCCTCCAAATGGTATTTAATTATCTTCCCGAGCCCCTGGAAGCATGAAAATCACTTTAAACATGCTAATTTTAGCTCTAACACTGATGATCCACCTACAAATGTGAACTGATGTTCAAAAATAAAACATTTGAAAACGGACCATTTTCCACATTTCTGAAGCATGACGTAATGGGGGGGTGTTATCTCTTTTGTCGAAAATCAGCCGTTTTTGCTCGAACATTAAATGCCTCCAAATGGTATTTAATTAACTTCCCGAGCCCCTGGAAGCATGAAAATCACTTTAAACATGCTAATTTTAGCTCTAACACTGATGATCCACCTACAAATGTGAACTGACGTTCAAAAATAAAACATTTGAAAACGGACCATTTTCCACATTTCTGAAGCATGACGTAATGGGGGGTGTTATCTCTTTTGTCGAAAATCAGCCGTTTTTGCACGAAAATTAAATGCCTCCAAATGGTATTTAATTAACTTCTCGAGCCCCTGGAAGCCTGAAAATCACTGTAAACATGCTAATTTTAGCTCTAACACTGATGATCCACCTACAAATGTGAACTGACGTTCAAAAATAAAACATTTGAAAACGGACCATTTTCCACATTTCTGAAGCATGACGTAATGGGGGGTGTTATCTCTTTTGTCGAAAATCAGCCGTTTTTGCTCGAACATTAAATGCCTCCAAATGGTATTTAATTAACTTTCCGGGGTGAAGAAACCCTTTTTGAGAACTCAGAGTGAGTAAATTGGCCATTTTCATGCACTTTTAACCATTCCATAAATCTTGTGTTTTGGGCCCCTGGAAGCATGAAAATCACTTTAAACATGCTAATTTTAGCTCTAACACTGATGATCCACCTACAAATGTGAACTGACGTTCAAAAATAAAACATTTGAAAAAGGACCATTTTCCACATTTCTGAAGCATGACGTAATGGGGGGGTGTTATCTCTTTTGTCGAAAATCAGCCGTTTTTGCTGGAACATTAAATGCCTCCAAATGGTATTTAATTAACTTCCCGGGGTGAAGAAACCCTTTTTGAGAACTCAGAGTGAGTAAATTGGCCATTTTCATGCACTTTTAACCATTCCATAAATCTTGTGTTTTGGGCCCCTGGAAGCATGAAAATCACTTTAAACATGCTAATTTTAGCTCTAACACTGATGATCCACCTACAAATGTGAACTGACGTTCAAAAATAAAACATTTGAAAACGGACCATTTTCCACATTTCTGAAGCATGACGTAATGGGGGGGTGTTATCTCTTTTGTCGAAAATCAGCCGTTTTTGCTCGAACATTAAATGCCTCCAAATGGTATTTAATTAACTTCCCGGGGTGAAGAAACCCTTTTTGAGAACTCAGAGTGAGTAAATTGGCCATTTTCAAGCACTTTTAACCATTCCATAAATCTTGTGTTTTGGGCCCCTGGAAGCATGAAAATCACTTTAAACATGCTAATTTTAGCTCTAACACTGACGATCCACCTACAAATGTGAACTGACGTTCAAAAATAAAACATTTGAAAACGGACCATTTTCCACATTTCTGAAGCATGACGTAATGGGGGGGTTTTATCTCGTTTGTCGAAAATCAGCCGTTTTTGCTCGAACATTAAATGCCTCCAAATGGTATTTATTTCACTTCCCGAGCCCCTGGAAGCATGAAAATCACTTTAAACATGCTAATTTTAGCTCTAACACTGATGATCCACCTACAAATGTGAACTGACGTTCAAAAATAAAACATTTGAAAACGGACCATTTTCCACATTTCTGAAGCATGACGTAATGGGGGGGTGTTATCTCTTTTGTCGAAAATCAGCCGTTTTTGCTCGAACATTAAATGCCTCCAAATGGTATTTAATTAACTTCCCGAGCCCCTGGAAGCATGAAAATCACTTTAAACATGCTAATTTTAGCTCTAACACTGATGATCCACCTACAAATGTGAACTGACGTTCAAAAATAAAAATTTGAAAACGGACCATTTTCCACATTTCTGAAGCATGACGTAATGGGGGGTGTTATCTCTTTTGTCGAAAATCAGCCGTTTTTGCACGAAAATTAAATGCCTCCAAATGGTATTTAATTAACTTCTCGAGCCCCTGGAAGCATGAAAATCACTGTAAACATGCTAATTTTAGCTCTAACACTGATGATCCACCTACAAATGTGAACTGACGTTCAAAAATAAAACATTTGAAAACGGACCATTTTCCACATTTCTGAAGCATGACGTAATGGGGGGGTGTTATCTCTTTTGTCGAAAATCAGCCGTTTTTGCTCGAACATTAAATGCCTCCAAATGGTATTTAATTAACTTTCCGGGGTGAAGAAACCCTTTTTGAGAACTCAGAGTGAGTAAATTGGCCATTTTCATGCACTTTTAACCATTCCATAAATCTTGTGTTTTGGGCCCCTGGAAGCATGAAAATCACTGTAAACATGCTAATTTTAGCTCTAACACTGATGATCCACCTACAAATGTGAACTGACGTTTCAAAAATAAAACATTTGAAAAAGGACCATTTTCCACATTTCTGAAGCATGACGTAATGGGGGGGTGTTATCTCTTTTGTCGAAAATCAGCCGTTTTTGCTGGAACATTAAATGCCTCCAAATGGTATTTAATTAACTTCCCGGGGTGAAGAAACCCTTTTTGAGAACTCAGAGTGAGTAAATTGGCCATTTTCATGCACTTTTAACCATTCCATAAATCTTGTGTTTTGGGCCCCTGGAAGCATGAAAATCACTTTAAACATGCTAATTTTAGCTCTAACACTGATGATCCACCTACAAATGTGAACTGACGTTCAAAAATAAAACATTTGAAAACGGACCATTTTCCACATTTCTGAAGCATGACGTAATGGGGGGGTGTTATCTCTTTTGTCGAAAATCAGCCGTTTTTGCTGGAACATTAAATGCCTCCAAATGGTATTTAATTAACTTCCCGGGGTGAAGAAACCCTTTTTGAGAACTCAGAGTGAGTAAATTGGCCATTTTCATGCACTTTTAACCATTCCATAAATCTTGTGTTTTGGGCCCCTGGAAGCATGAAAATCACTTTAAACATGCTAATTTTAGCTCTAACACTGATGATCCACCTACAAATGTGAACTGACGTTCAAAAATAAAACATTTGAAAACGGACCATTTTCCACATTTCTGAAGCATGACGTAATGGGGGGGTGTTATCTCTTTTGTCGAAAATCAGCCGTTTTTGCTCGAACATTAAATGCCTCCAAATGGTATTTAATTAACTTCCCGGGGTGAAGAAACCCTTTTTGAGAACTCAGAGTGAGTAAATTGGCCATTTTCAAGCACTTTTAACCATTCCATAAATCTTGTGTTTTGGGCCCCTGGAAGCATGAAAATCACTTTAAACATGCTAATTTTAGCTCTAACACTGATGATCCACCTACAAATGTGAACTGACGTTCAAAAATAAAACATTTGAAAACGGACCATTTTCCAAATTTCTGAAGCATGACGTAATGGGGGGGTTTTATCTCGTTTGTCGAAAATCAGCCGTTTTTGCTCGAACATTAAATGCCTCCAAATGGTATTTATTTCACTTCCCGAGCCCCTGGAAGCATGAAAATCACTTTAAACATGCTAATTTTAGCTCTAACACTGATGATCCACCTACAAATGTGAACTGACGTTCAAAAATAAAACATTTGAAAACGGACCATTTTCCACATTTCTGAAGCATGACGTAATGGGGGGGTGTTATCTCTTTTGTCGAAAATCAGCCGTTTTTGCTGGAACATTAAATGCCTCCAAATGGTATTTAATTAACTTCCCGGGGTGAAGAAACCCTTTTTGAGAACTCAGAGTGAGTAAATTGGCCATTTTCATGCACTTTTAACCATTCCATAAATCTTGTGTTTTGGGCCCCTGGAAGCATGAAAATCACTTTAAACATGCTAATTTTAGCTCTAACACTGATGATCCACCTACAAATGTGAACTGACGTTCAAAAATAAAACATTTGAAAACGGACCATTTTCCACATTTCTGAAGCATGACGTAATGGGGGGGTGTTATCTCTTTTGTCGTAAATCAGCCGTTTTTGCTCGAACATTAAATGCCTCCAAATGGTATTTAATTAACTTCCCGAGCCCCTGGAAGCATGAAAATCACTTTAAACATGCTAATTTTAGCTCTAACACTGATGATCCACCTACAAATGTGAACTGACGTTCAAAAATAAAACATTTGAAAACGGACCATTTTCCACATTTCTGAAGCATGACGTAATGGGGGGGTGTTATCTCTTTTGTCGAAAATCAGCCGTTTTTGCTCGAACATTAAATGCCTCCAAATGGTATTTAATTAACTTCCCGAGCCCCTGGAAGCATGAAAATCACTTTAAACATGCTAATTTTAGCTCTAACACTGATGATCCACCTACAAATGTGAACTGACGTTCAAAAATAAAACATTTGAAAACGGACCATTTTCCACATTTCTGAAGCATGACGTAATGGGGGGTGTTATCTCTTTTGTCGAAAATCAGCCGTTTTTGCACGAAAATTAAATGCCTCCAAATGGTATTTAATTAACTTCTCGAGCCCCTGGAAGCATGAAAATCACTGTAAACATGCTAATTTTAGCTCTAACACTGATGATCCACCTACAAATGTGAACTGACGTTCAAAAATAAAACATTTGAAAACGGACCATTTTCCACATTTCTGAAGCATGACGTAATGGGGGGGTGTTATCTCTTTTGTCGAAAATCAGCCGTTTTTGCTCGAACATTAAATGCCTCCAAATGGTATTTAATTAACTTCCCGGGGTGAAGAAACCCTTTTTGAGAACTCAGAGTGAGTAAATTGGCCATTTTCATGCACTTTTAACCATTCCATAAATCTTGTGTTTTGGGCCCCTGGAAGCATGAAAATCACTTTAAACATGCTAATTTTAGCTCTAACACTGATGATCCACCTACAAATGTGAACTGACGTTCAAAAATAAAACATTTGAAAAAGGACCATTTTCCACATTTCTGAAGCATGACGTAATGGGGGGGTGTTATCTCTTTTGTCGAAAATCAGCCGTTTTTGCTGGAACATTAAATGCCTCCAAATGGTATTTAATTAACTTCCCGGGGTGAAGAAACCCTTTTTGAGAACTCAGAGTGAGTAAATTGGCCATTTTCATGCACTTTTAACCATTCCATAAATCTTGTGTTTTGGGCCCCTGGAAGCATGAAAATCACTTTAAACATGCTAATTTTAGCTCTAACACTGATGATCCACCTACAAATGTGAACTGACGTTCAAAAATAAAACATTTGAAAACGGACCATTTTCCACATTTCTGAAGCATGACGTAATGGGGGGGTGTTATCTCTTTTGTCGAAAATCAGCAGTTTTTGCTCGAACATTAAATGCCTCCAAATGGTATTTAATTAACTTCCCGGGGTGAAGAAACCCTTTTTGAGAACTCAGAGTGAGTAAATTGGCCATTTTCATGCACTTTTAACCATTCCATAAATCTTGTGTTTTGGGCCCCTGGAAGCATGAAAATCACTTTAAACATGCTAATTTTAGCTCTAACACTGATGACCCACCTACAAATGTGAACTGACGTTCAAAAATAAAACATTTGAAAACGGACCATTTTCCACATTTCTGAAGCATGACGTAATGGGGGGGTTTTATCTCGTTTGTCGAAAATCAGCCGTTTTTGCTCGAACATTAAATGCCTCCAAATGGTATTTATTTCACTTCCCGAGCCCCTGGAAGCATGAAAATCACTTTAAACATGCTAATTTTAGCTCTAACACTGATGATCCACCTACAAATGTGAACTGACGTTCAAAAATAAAACATTTGAAAACGGACCATTTTCCACATTTCTGAAGCATGACGTAATGGGGGGGTGTTATCTCTTTTGTCGAAAATCAGCCGTTTTTGCTGGAACATTAAATGCCTCCAAATGGTATTTAATTAACTTCCCGGGGTGAAGAAACCCTTTTTGAGAACTCAGAGTGAGTAAATTGGCCATTTTCATGCACTTTTAACCATTCCATAAATCTTGTGTTTTGGGCCCCTGGAAGCATGAAAATCACTTTAAACATGCTAATTTTAGCTCTAACACTGATGATCCACCTACAAATGTGAACTGACGTTCAAAAATAAAACATTTGAAAACGGACCATTTTCCACATTTCTGAAGCATGACGTAATGGGGGGGTGTTATCTCTTTTGTCGAAAATCTGCCGTTTTTGCTCGAACATTAAATGCCTCCAAATGGTATTTATTTCACTTCCCGAGCCCCTGGAAGCATGAAAATCACTTTAAACATGCTAATTTTAGCTCTAACACTGATGATCCACCTACAAATGTGAACTGACGTTCAAAAATAAAACATTTGAAAACGGACCATTTTCCACATTTCTGAAGCATGACGTAATGGGGGGGTGTTATCTCTTTTGTCGAAAATCAGCCGTTTTTGCTGGAACATTAAATGCCTCCAAATTGTATTTAATTAACTTCCCGGGGTGAAGAAACCCTTTTTGAGAACTCAGAGTGAGTAAATTGGCCATTTTCATGCACTTTTAACCATTCCATAAATCTTGTGTTTTGGGCCCCTGGAAGCATGAAAATCACTTTAAACATGCTATTTTTAGCTCTAACACTGATGATCCACCTACAAATGTGAACTGACGTTCAAAAATAAAACATTTGAAAACGGACCATTTTCCACATTTCTGAAGCATGACGTAATGGGGGGGTGTTATCTCTTTTGTCGAAAATCAGCCGTTTTTGCTCGAACATTAAATGCCTCCAAATGGTATTTATTTCACTTCCCGAGCCCCTGGAAGCATGAAAATCACTTTAAACATGCTAATTTTAGCTCTAACACTGATGATCCACCTACAAATGTGAACTGACGTTCAAAAATAAAACATTTGAAAACGGATCATTTTCCACATTTCTGAAGCATGACGTAATGGGGGGTGTTATCTCTTTTGTCGAAAATCAGCCGTTTTTGCTCGAACATTAAATGCCTCCAAATGGTATTTATTTCACTTCCCGAGCCCCTGGAAGCATGAAAATCACTTTAAACATGCTAATTTTAGCTCTAACACTGATGATCCACCTACAAATGTGAACTGACGTTCAAAAATAAAACATTTGAAAACGGACCATTTTCCACATTTCTGAAGCATGACGTAATGGGGGGGTGTTATCTCTTTTGTCGAAAATCAGCCGTTTTTGCTCGAACATTAAATGCCTCCAAATGGTATTTATTTCACTTCCCGAGCCCCTGGAAGCATGAAAATCACTTTAAACATGCTAATTTTAGCTCTAACACTGATGATCCACCTACAAATGTGAACTGACGTTCAAAAATAAAACATTTGAAAACGGACCATTTTCCACATTTCTGAAGCATGACGTAATGGGGGGGTGTTATCTCTTTTGTCGAAAATCAGCCGTTTTTTTGCACGAACATTAAATGCCTCCAAATGGTATTTATTTCACTTCCCGAGCCCCTGGAAGCATGAAAATCACTTTAAACATGCTAATTTTAGCTCTAACACTGATGATCCACCTACAAATGTGAACTGACGTTCAAAAATAAAACATTTGAAAACGGACCATTTTCCACATTTCTGAAGCATGACGTAATGGGGGGGTGTTATCTCTTTTGTCGAAAATCAGCCGTTTTTGCTCGAACATTAAATGCCTCCAAATGGTATTTATTTCACTTCCCGAGCCCCTGGAAGCATGAAAATCACTTTAAACATGCTAATTTTAGCTCTAACACTGATGATCCACCTACAAATGTGAACTGACGTTCAAAAATAAAACATTTGAAAACGGACCATTTTCCACATTTCTGAAGCATGACGTAATGGGGGGGTGTTATCTCTTTTGTCGAAAATCAGCCGTTTTTTTGCACGAACATTAAATGCCTCCAAATGGTATTTATTTCACTTCCCGAGCCCCTGGAAGCATGAAAATCACTTTAAACATGCTAATTTTAGCTCTAACACTGATGATCCACCTACAAATGTGAACTGACGTTCAAAAATAAAACATTTGAAAACTGACCATTTTCCACATTTCTGAAGCATGACGTAATGGGGGGGTGTTATCTCTTTTGTCGAAAATCAGCCGTTTTTGCTCGAACATTAAATGCCTCCAAATGGTATTTATTTCACTTCCCGAGCCCCTGGAAGCATGAAAATCACTTTAAACATGCTAATTTTAGCTCTAACACTGATGATCCACCTACAAATGTGAACTGACGTTCAAAAATAAAACATTTGAAAACGGACCATTTTCCACATTTCTGAAGCATGACGTAATGGGGGGGTGTTATCTCTTTTGTCGAAAATCAGCCGTTTTTGCTCGAACATTAAATGCCTCCAAATGGTATTTATTTCACTTCCCGAGCCCCTGGAAGCATGAAAATCACTTTAAACATGCTAATTTTAGCTCTAACACTGATGATCCACCTACAAATGTGAACTGACGTTCAAAAATAAAACATTTGAAAACGGATCATTTTCCACATTTCTGAAGCATGACGTAATGGGGGGTGTTATCTCTTTTGTCGAAAATCAGCCGTTTTTGCTCGAACATTAAATGCCTCCAAATGGTATTTATTTCACTTCCCGAGCCCCTGGAAGCATGAAAATCACTTTAAACATGCTAATTTTAGCTCTAACACTGATGATCCACCTACAAATGTGAACTGACGTTCAAAAATAAAACATTTGAAAACGGACCATTTTCCACATTTTTGAAGCATGACGTAATGGGGGGGTGTTATCTCTTTTGTCGAAAATCAGCCGTTTTTGCTCGAACATTAAATGCCTCCAAATGGTATTTATTTCACTTCCCGAGCCCCTGGAAGCATGAAAATCACTTTAAACATGCTAATTTTAGCTCTAACACTGATGATCCACCTACAAATGTGAACTGACGTTCAAAAATAAAACATTTGAAAACGGACCATTTTCCACATTTCTGAAGCATGACGTAATGGGGGGGTGTTATCTCTTTTGTCGAAAATCAGCCGTTTTTGCTCGAACATTAAATGCCTCCAAATGGTATTTATTTCACTTCCCGAGCCCCTGGAAGCATGAAAATCACTTTAAACATGCTAATTTTAGCTCTAACACTGATGATCCACCTACAAATGTGAACTGACGTTCAAAAATAAAACATTTGAAAACGGACCATTTTCCACATTTCTGAAGCATGACGTAATGGAGGGGTGTTATCTCTTTTGTCGAAAATCAGCCGTTTTTGCTCGAACATTAAATGCCTCCAAATGGTATTTATTTCACTTCCCGAGCCCCTGGAAGCATGAAAATCACTTTAAACATGCTAATTTTAGCTCTAACACTGATGATCCACCTACAAATGTGAACTGACGTTCAAAAATAAAACATTTGAAAACGGACCATTTTCCACATTTCTGAAGCATGACGTAATGGGGGGGTGTTATCTCTTTTGTCGAAAATCAGCCGTTTTTGCTCGAACATTAAATGCCTCCAAATGGTATTTATTTCACTTCCCGAGCCCCTGGAAGCATGAAAATCAATTTAAACATGCTAATTTTAGCTCTAACACTGATGATCCACCTACAAATGTGAACTGACGTTCAAAAATAAAACATTTGAAAACGGACCATTTTCCACATTTCTGAAGCATGACGTAATGGGGGGGGTGTTATCTCTTTTGTCGAAAATCAGCCGTTTTTGCTCGAACATTAAATGCCTCCAAATGGTATTTAATTAACTTCCCGAGCCCCTGGAAGCATGAAAATCACTTTAAACATGCTAATTTTAGCTCTAACACTGATGATCCACCTACAAATGTGAACGGACGTTCAAAAATAAAACATTTGAAAACGGACCATTTTCCACATTTCTGAAGCATGACGTAATGGGGGGTGTTATCTCTTTTGTCGAAAATCAGCCGTTTTTGCTCGAACATTAAATGCCTCCAAATGGTATTTAATTAACTTCCCGAGCCCCTGGAAGCATGAAAATCACTTTAAACATGCTAATTTTAGCTCTAACAGTGATGATCCACCTACAAATGTGAACTGACGTTCAAAAATAAAACATTTGAAAACGGACCATTTTCCACATTTCTGAAGCATGACGTAATGGGGGGATGTTATCTCTTTTGTCGAAAATCAGCCGTTTTTGCTCGAACATTAAATGCGTCCAAATGGTATTTAATTAACTTCCTGAGCCCCTGGAAGCATGAAAATCACTTTAAACATGCTAATTTTAGCTCTAACACTGATGATCCACCTACAAATGTGAACTGACGTTCAAAAATAAAACATTTGAAAACGGACCATTTTCCACATTTCTGAAGCATGACGTAATGGGGGGGTGTTATCTCTTTTGTCGAAAATCAGCCGTTTTTGCTCGAACATTAAATGCCTCCAAATGGTATTTAATTACCTTCCCGGGGTGAAGAAACCCTTTTTGAGAACTCAGAGTGAGTAAATTGGCCATTTTCATGCACTTTTAACCATTCCATAAATCTTGTGTTTTGGGCCCCTGGAAGCATGAAAATCACTTTAAACATGCTAATTTTCGCTCTAACACTGATGATCCACCTACAAATGTGAACTGACGTTCAAAAATAAAACATTTGAAAACGGACCATTTTCCACATTTCTGAAGCATGACGTAATGGGGGGGTTTTATCTCGTTTGTCGAAAATCAGCCGTTTTTGCTCGAACATTAAATGCCTCCAAATGGTATTTATTTCACTTCCCGAGCCCCTGGAAGCATGAAAATCACTTTAAACATGCTAATTTTAGCTCTAACACTGATGATCCACCTACAAATGTGAACTGACGTTCAAAAATAAAACATTTGAAAACGGACCATTTTCCACATTTCGAAAGCATGACGTAATGGGGGGGTGTTATCTCTTTTGTCGAAAATCAGCCGTTTTTGCTGGAACATTAAATGCCTCCAAATGGTATTTAATTAACTTCCCGGGGTGAAGAAACCCTTTTTGAGAACTCAGAGTGAGTAAATTGGCCATTTTCAAGCACTTTTAACCATTCCATAAATCTTGTGTTTTGGGCCCCTGGAAGCATGAAAATCACTTTAAACATGCTAATTTTAGCTCTAACACTGATGATCCACCTACAAATGTGAACTGACGTTCAAAAATAAAACATTTGAAAACGGACCATTTTCCACATTTCTGAAGCATGACGTAATGGGGGGGTTTTATCTCGTTTGTCGAAAATCAGCCGTTTTTGCTCGAACATTAAATGCCTCCAAATGGTATTTATTTCACTTCCCGAGCCCCTGGAAGCATGAAAATCACTTTAAACATGCTAATTTTAGCTCTAACACTGATGATCCACCTACAAATGTGAACTGACGTTCAAAAATAAAACATTTGAAAACGGACCATTTTCCACATTTCTGAAGCATGACGTAATGGGGGGGTGTTATCTCTTTTGTCGAAAATCAGCCGTTTTTGCTCGAACATTAAATGCCTCCAAATGGTATTTAATTAACTTCCCGGGGTGAAGAAACCCTTTTTGAGAACTCAGAGTGAGTAAATTGGCCATTTTCAAGCACTTTTAACCATTCCATAAATCTTGTGTTTTGGGCCCCTGGAAGCATGAAAATCACTTTAAACATGCTAATTTTAGCTCTAACACTGATGATCCACCTACAAATGTGAACTGACGTTCAAAAATAAAACATTTGAAAACGGACCATTTTCCAAATTTCTGAAGCATGACGTAATGGGGGGGTTTTATCTCGTTTGTCGAAAATCAGCCATTTTTGCTCGAACATTAAATGCCTCCAAATGGTATTTATTTCACTTCCCGAGCCCCTGGAAGCATGAAAATCACTTTAAACATGCTAATTTTAGCTCTAACACTGATGATCCACCTACAAATGTGAACTGACGTTCAAAAATAAAACATTTGAAAACGGACCATTTTCCACATTTCTGAAGCATGACGTAATGGGGGGGTGTTATCTCTTTTGTCGAAAATCAGCCGTTTTTGCTGGAACATTAAATGCCTCCAAATGGTATTTAATTAACTTCCCGGGGTGAAGAAACCCTTTTTGAGAACTCAGAGTGAGTAAATTGGCCATTTTCATGCACTTTTAACCATTCCATAAATCTTGTGTTTTGGGACACTGGAAGCATGAAAATCACTTTAAACATGCTAATTTTAGCTCTAACACTGATGATCCACCTACAAATGTGAACTGACGTTCAAAAATAAAACATTTGAAAACGGATCATTTTCCACATTTCTGAAGCATGACGTAATGGGGGGGTGTTATCTCTTTTGTCGAAAATCAGCCGTTTTTGCTCGAACATTAAATGCCTCCAAATGGTATTTATTTCACTTCCCGAGCCCCTGGAAGCATGAAAATCACTTTAAACATGCTAATTTTAGCTCTAACACTGATGATCCACCTACAAATGTGAACTGACGTTCAAAAATAAAACATTTGAAAACGGACCATTTTCCACATTTCTGAAGCATGACGTAATGGGGGGGTGTTATCTCTTTTGTCGAAAATCAGCCGTTTTTGCTGGAACATTAAATGCCTCCAAATGGTATTTAATTAACTTCCCGGGGTGAAGAAACCCTTTTTGAGAACTCAGAGTGAGTAAATTGGCCATTTTCATGCACTTTTAACCATTCCATAAATCTTGTGTTTTGGGCCCCTGGAAGCATGAAAATCACTTTAAACATGCTAATTTTAGCTCTAACACTGATGATCCACCTACAAATGTGAACTGACGTTCAAAAATAAAACATTTGAAAACGGACCATTTTCCACATTTCTGAAGCATGACGTAATGGGGGGGTGTTATCTCTTTTGTCGAAAATCAGCCGTTTTTGCTCGAACATTAAATGCCTCCAAATGGTATTTATTTCACTTCCCGAGCCCCTGGAAGCATGAAAATCACTTTAAACATGCTAATTTTAGCTCTAACACTGATGATCCACCTACAAATGTGAACTGATGTTCAAAAATAAAACATTTGAAAACGGACCATTTTCCACATTTCTGAAGCATGACGTAATGGGGGGGTGTTATCTCTTTTGTCGTAAATCAGCCGTTTTTGCTCGAACATTAAATGCCTCCAAATGGTATTTAATTAACTTCCCGAGCCCCTGGAAGCATGAAAATCACTTTAAACATGCTAATTTTAGCTCTAACACTGATGATCCACCTACAAATGTGAACTGACGTTCAAAAATAAAACATTTGAAAACGGACCATTTTCCACATTTCTGAAGCATGACGTAATGGGGGGGTGTTATCTCTTTTGTCGAAAATCAGCCGTTTTTGCTCGAACATTAAATGCCTCCAAATGGTATTTAATTAACTTCCCGAGCCCCTGGAAGCATGAAAATCACTTTAAACATGCTAATTTTAGCTCTAACACTGATGATCCACCTACAAATGTGAACTGACGTTCAAAAATAAAACATTTGAAAACGGACCATTTTCCACATTTCTGAAGCATGACGTAATGGGGGGTGTTATCTCTTTTGTCGAAAATCAGCCGTTTTTGCACGAAAATTAAATGCCTCCAAATGGTATTTAATTAACTTCTCGAGCCCCTGGAAGCATGAAAATCACTGTAAACATGCTAATTTTAGCTCTAACACTGATGATCCACCTACAAATGTGAACTGACGTTCAAAAATAAAACATTTGAAAACGGACCATTTTCCACATTTCTGAAGCATGACGTAATGGGGGGGTGTTATCTCTTTTGTCGAAAATCAGCCGTTTTTGCTCGAACATTAAATGCCTCCAAATGGTATTTAATTAACTTCCCGGGGTGAAGAAACCCTTTTTGAGAACTCAGAGTGAGTAAATTGGCCATTTTCATGCACTTTTAACCATTCCATAAATCTTGTGTTTTGGGCCCCTGGAAGCATGAAAATCACTTTAAACATGCTAATTTTAGCTCTAACACTGATGATCCACCTACAAATGTGAACTGACGTTCAAAAATAAAACATTTGAAAAAGGACCATTTTCCACATTTCTGAAGCATGACGTAATGGGGGGGTGTTATCTCTTTTGTCGAAAATCAGCCGTTTTTGCTGGAACATTAAATGCCTCCAAATGGTATTTAATTAACTTCCCGGGGTGAAGAAACCCTTTTTGAGAACTCAGAGTGAGTAAATTGGCCATTTTCATGCACTTTTAACCATTCCATAAATCTTGTGTTTTGGGCCCCTGGAAGCATGAAAATCACTTTAAACATGCTAATTTTAGCTCTAACACTGATGATCCACCTACAAATGTGAACTGACGTTCAAAAATAAAACATTTGAAAACGGACCATTTTCCACATTTCTGAAGCATGACGTAATGGGGGGGTGTTATCTCTTTTGTCGAAAATCAGCCGTTTTTGCTCGAACATTAAATGCCTCCAAATGGTATTTAATTAACTTCCCGGGGTGAAGAAACCCTTTTTGAGAACTCAGAGTGAGTAAATTGGCCATTTTCATGCACTTTTAACCATTCCATAAATCTTGTGTTTTGGGCCCCTGGAAGCATGAAAATCACTTTAAACATGCTAATTTTAGCTCTAACACTGATGACCCACCTACAAATGTGAACTGACGTTCAAAAATAAAACATTTGAAAACGGACCATTTTCCACATTTCTGAAGCATGACGTAATGGGGGGGTTTTATCTCGTTTGTCGAAAATCAGCCGTTTTTGCTCGAACATTAAATGCCTCCAAACGGTATTTATTTCACTTCCCGAGCCCCTGGAAGCATGAAAATCACTTTAAACATGCTAATTTTAGCTCTAACACTGATGATCCACCTACAAATGTGAACTGACGTTCAAAAATAAAACATTTGAAAACGGACCATTTTCCACATTTCTGAAGCATGACGTAATGGGGGGGTGTTATCTCTTTTGTCGAAAATCAGCCGTTTTTGCTGGAACATTAAATGCCTCCAAATGGTATTTAATTAACTTCCCGGGATGAAGAAACCCTTTTTGAGAACTCAGAGTGAGTAAATTGGCCATTTTCATGCACTTTTAACCATTCCATAAATCTTGTGTTTTGGGCCCCTGGAAGCATGAAAATCACTTTAAACATGCTAATTTTAGCTCTAACACTGATGATCCACCTACAAATGTGAACTGACGTTCAAAAATAAAACATTTGAAAACGGACCATTTTCCACATTTCTGAAGCATGACGTAATGGCGGGGTGTTATCTCTTTTGTCGAAAATCTGCCGTTTTTGCTCGAACATTAAATGCCTCCAAATGGTATTTATTTCACTTCCCGAGCCCCTGGAAGCATGAAAATCACTTTAAACATGCTAATTTTAGCTCTAACACTGATGATCCACCTACAAATGTGAACTGACGTTCAAAAATAAAACATTTGAAAACGGACCATTTTCCACATTTCTGAAGCATGACGTAATGGGGGGGTGTTATCTCTTTTGTCGAAAATCAGCCGTTTTTGCTGGAACATTAAATGCCTCCAAATTGTATTTAATTAACTTCCCGGGGTGAAGAAACCCTTTTTGAGAACTCAGAGTGAGTAAATTGGCCATTTTCATGCACTTTTAACCATTCCATAAATCTTGTGTTTTGGGCCCCTGGAAGCATGAAAATCACTTTAAACATGCTATTTTTAGCTCTAACACTGATGATCCACCTACAAATGTGAACTGACGTTCAAAAATAAAACATTTGAAAACGGACCATTTTCCACATTTCTGAAGCATGACGTAATGGGGGGGTGTTATCTCTTTTGTCGAAAATCAGCCGTTTTTGCTCGAACATTAAATGCCTCCAAATGGTATTTATTTCACTTCCCGAGCCCCTGGAAGCATGAAAATCACTTTAAACATGCTAATTTTAGCTCTAACACTGATGATCCACCTACAAATGTGAACTGACGTTCAAAAATAAAACATTTGAAAACGGATCATTTTCCACATTTCTGAAGCATGACGTAATGGGGGGTGTTATCTCTTTTGTCGAAAATCAGCCGTTTTTGCTCGAACATTAAATGCCTCCAAATGGTATTTATTTCACTTCCCGAGCCCCTGGAAGCATGAAAATCACTTTAAACATGCTAATTTTAGCTCTAACACTGATGATCCACCCACAAATGTGAACTGACGTTCAAAAATAAAACATTTGAAAACGGACCATTTTCCACATTTCTGAAGCATGACGTAATGGGGGGGTGTTATCTCTTTTGTCGAAAATCAGCCGTTTTTGCTCGAACATTAAATGCCTCCAAATGGTATTTATTTCACTTCCCGAGCCCCTGGAAGCATGAAAATCACTTTAAACATGCTAATTTTAGCTCTAACACTGATGATCCACCTACAAATGTGAACTGACGTTCAAAAATAAAACATTTGAAAACGGACCATTTTCCACATTTCTGAAGCATGACGTAATGGGGGGGTGTTATCTCTTTTGTCGAAAATCAGCCGTTTTTGCTCGAACATTAAATGCCCCCAAATGGTATTTATTTCACTTCCCGAGCCCCTGGAAGCATGAAAATCACTTTAAACATGCTAATTTTAGCTCTAACACTGATGATCCACCTACAAATGTGAACTGACGTTCAAAAATAAAACATTTGAAAACGGACCATTTTCCACATTTCTGAAGCATGACGTAATGGCGGGGTGTTATCTCTTTTGTCGAAAATCAGCCGTTTTTGCTCGAACATTAAATGCCTCCAAATGGTATTTAATTAACTTCCCGAGCCCCTGGAAGCATGAAAATCACTTTAAACATGCTAATTTTAGCTCTAACACTGATGATCCACCTACAAATGTGAACGGACGTTCAAAAATAAAACATTTGAAAACGGACCATTTTCCACATTTCTGAAGCATGACGTAATGGGGGGTGTTATCTCTTTTGTCGAAAATCAGCCGTTTTTGCTCGAACATTAAATGCCTCCAAATGGTATTTAATTAACTTCCCGAGCCCCTGGAAGCATGAAAATCACTTTAAACATGCTAATTTTAGCTCTAACACTGATGATCTACCTACAAATGTGAACTGACGTTCAAAAATAAAACATTTGAAAACGGACCATTTTCCACATTTCTGAAGCATGACGTAATGGGGGGGTGTTATCTCTTTTGTCGAAAATCAGCCGTTTTTGCTCGAACATTAAATGCGTCCAAATGGTATTTAATTAACTTCCTGAGCCCCTGGAAGCATGAAAATCACTTTAAACATGCTAATTTTAGCTCTAACACTGATGATCCACCTACAAATGTGAACTGACGTTCAAAAATAAAACATTTGAAAACGGACCATTTTCCACATTTCTGAAGCATGACGTAATGGGGGGGTGTTATCTCTTTTGTCGAAAATCAGCCGTTTTTGCTCGAACATTAAATGCCTCCAAATGGTATTTAATTAACTTCCCGGGGTGAAGAAACCCTTTTTGAGAACTCAGAGTGAGTAAATTGGCCATTTTCATGCACTTTTAACCATTCCATAAATCTTGTGTTTTGGGCCCCTGGAAGCATGAAAATCACTTTAAACATGCTAATTTTCGCTCTAACACTGATGATCCACCTACAAATGTGAACTGACGTTCAAAAATAAAACATTTGAAAACGGACCATTTTCCACATTTCTGAAGCATGACGTAATGGGGGGGTTTTATCTCGTTTGTCGAAAATCAGCCGTTTTTGCTCGAACATTAAATGCCTCCAAATGGTATTTATTTCACTTCCCGAGCCCCTGGAAGCATGAAAATCACTTTAAACATGCTAATTTTAGCTCTAACACTGATGATCCACCTACAAATGTGAACTGACGTTCAAAAATAAAACATTTGAAAACGGACCATTTTCCACATTTCGAAAGCATGACGTAATGGGGGGGTGTTATCTCTTTTGTCGAAAATCAGCCGTTTTTGCACGAAAATTAAATGCCTCCAAATGGTATTTAATTAACTTCTCGAGCCCCTGGAAGCATGAAAATCACTGTAAACATGCTAATTTTAGCTCTAACACTGATGATCCACCTACAAATGTGAACTGACGTTCAAAAATAAAACATTTGAAAACGGACCATTTTCCACATTTCTGAAGCATGACGTAATGGGGGGGGTGTTATCTCTTTTGTCGAAAATCAGCCGTTTTTGCTCGAACATTAAATGCCTCCAAATGGTATTTAATTAACTTCCCGGGGTGAAGAAACCCTTTTTGAGAACTCAGAGTGAGTAAATTGGCCATTTTCATGCCCTTTTAACCATTCCACAAATCTTGTGTTTTGGGAACCTGGAAGCATGAAAATCACTTTAAACATACTAATTTTAGCTCTAACACTGATGATCCACCTACAAATGTGAACTGACGTTCAAAAATAAAACATTTGAAAACGGACCATTTTCCACATTTCTGAAGCATGAAGTAATGGGGGGGTGTTATCTCTTTTGTCGAAAATCAGCCGTTTTTGCTCGAACATTAAATGCCTCCAAATGGTATTTAATTAACTTCCCGAGCCCCTGGAAGCATGAAAATCACTTTAAACATGCTAATTTTAGCTCTAACACTGATGATCCACCTACAAATGTGAACTGACGTTCAAAAATAAAACATTTGAAAACGGACCATTTTCCACATTTCTGAAGCATGACGTAATGGGGGGTGTTATCTCTTTTGTCGAAAATCAGCCGTTTTTGCACAAAAATTAAATGCCTCCAAATGGTATTTAATTAACTTCTCGAGCCCCTGGAAGCATGAAAATCACTGTAAACATGCTAATTTTAGCTCTAACACTGATGATCCACCTACAAATGTGAACTGACGTTCAAAAATAAAACATTTGAAAACGGACCATTTTCCACATTTCTGAAGCATGACATAATGGGGGGGGGGTTATCTCTTTTGTCGAAAATCAGCCGTTTTTGCTCGAACATTAAATGCCTCCAAATGGTATTTAATTAACTTCCCGGGGTGAAGAAACCCTTTTTGAGAACTCAGAGTGAGTAAATTGGCCATTTTCATGCACTTTTAACCATTCCATAAATCTTGTGTTTTGGGCCCCTGGAAGCATGAAAATCACTTTAAACATGCTAATTTTAGCTCTAACACTGATGATCCACCTACAAATGTGAACTGACGTTAAAAAATAAAACATTTGAAAAAGGACCATTTTCCACATTTCTGAAGCATGACGTAATGGGGGGGTGTTATCTCTTTTGTCGAAAATCAGCCGTTTTTGCTGGAACATTAAATGCCTCCAAATGGTATTTAATTAACTTCCCGGGGTGAAGAAACCCTTTTTGAGAACTCAGAGTGAGTAAATTGGCCATTTTCATGCACTTTTAACCATTCCATAAATCTTGTGTTTTGGGCCCCTGGAAGCATGAAAATCACTTTAAACATGCTAATTTTAGCTCTAACACTGATGATCCACCTACAAATGTGAACTGACGTTCAAAAATAAAACATTTGAAAACGGATCATTTTCCACATTTCTGAAGCATGACGTAATGGGGGGTGTTATCTCTTTTGTCGAAAATCAGCCGTTTTTGCTCGAACATTAAATGCCTCCAAATGGTATTTATTTCACTTCCCGAGCCCCTGGAAGCATGAAAATCACTTTAAACATGCTAATTTTAGCTCTAACACTGATGATCCACCCACAAATGTGAACTGACGTTCAAAAATAAAACATTTGAAAACGGACCATTTTCCACATTTCTGAAGCATGACGTAATGGGGGGGTGTTATCTCTTTTGTCGAAAATCAGCCGTTTTTGCTCGAACATTAAATGCCTCCAAATGGTATTTATTTCACTTCCCGAGCCCCTGGAAGCATGAAAATCACTTTAAACATGCTAATTTTAGCTCTAACACTGATGATCCACCTACAAATGTGAACTGACGTTCAAAAATAAAACATTTGAAAACGGACCATTTTCCACATTTCTGAAGCATGACGTAATGGGGGGGTGTTATCTCTTTTGTCGAAAATCAGCCGTTTTTGCTCGAACATTAAATGCCCCCAAATGGTATTTATTTCACTTCCCGAGCCCCTGGAAGCATGAAAATCACTTTAAACATGCTAATTTTAGCTCTAACACTGATGATCCACCTACAAATGTGAACTGACGTTCAAAAATAAAACATTTGAAAACGGACCATTTTCCACATTTCTGAAGCATGACGTAATGGCGGGGTGTTATCTCTTTTGTCGAAAATCAGCCGTTTTTGCTCGAACATTAAATGCCTCCAAATGGTATTTAATTAACTTCCCGAGCCCCTGGAAGCATGAAAATCACTTTAAACATGCTAATTTTAGCTCTAACACTGATGATCCACCTACAAATGTGAACGGACGTTCAAAAATAAAACATTTGAAAACGGACCATTTTCCACATTTCTGAAGCATGACGTAATGGGGGGTGTTATCTCTTTTGTCGAAAATCAGCCGTTTTTGCTCGAACATTAAATGCCTCCAAATGGTATTTAATTAACTTCCCGAGCCCCTGGAAGCATGAAAATCACTTTAAACATGCTAATTTTAGCTCTAACACTGATGATCTACCTACAAATGTGAACTGACGTTCAAAAATAAAACATTTGAAAACGGACCATTTTCCACATTTCTGAAGCATGACGTAATGGGGGGGTGTTATCTCTTTTGTCGAAAATCAGCCGTTTTTGCTCGAACATTAAATGCGTCCAAATGGTATTTAATTAACTTCCTGAGCCCCTGGAAGCATGAAAATCACTTTAAACATGCTAATTTTAGCTCTAACACTGATGATCCACCTACAAATGTGAACTGACGTTCAAAAATAAAACATTTGAAAACGGACCATTTTCCACATTTCTGAAGCATGACGTAATGGGGGGGTGTTATCTCTTTTGTCGAAAATCAGCCGTTTTTGCTCGAACATTAAATGCCTCCAAATGGTATTTAATTAACTTCCCGGGGTGAAGAAACCCTTTTTGAGAACTCAGAGTGAGTAAATTGGCCATTTTCATGCACTTTTAACCATTCCATAAATCTTGTGTTTTGGGCCCCTGGAAGCATGAAAATCACTTTAAACATGCTAATTTTCGCTCTAACACTGATGATCCACCTACAAATGTGAACTGACGTTCAAAAATAAAACATTTGAAAACGGACCATTTTCCACATTTCTGAAGCATGACGTAATGGGGGGGTTTTATCTCGTTTGTCGAAAATCAGCCGTTTTTGCTCGAACATTAAATGCCTCCAAATGGTATTTATTTCACTTCCCGAGCCCCTGGAAGCATGAAAATCACTTTAAACATGCTAATTTTAGCTCTAACACTGATGATCCACCTACAAATGTGAACTGACGTTCAAAAATAAAACATTTGAAAACGGACCATTTTCCACATTTCGAAAGCATGACGTAATGGGGGGGTGTTATCTCTTTTGTCGAAAATCAGCCGTTTTTGCACGAAAATTAAATGCCTCCAAATGGTATTTAATTAACTTCTCGAGCCCCTGGAAGCATGAAAATCACTGTAAACATGCTAATTTTAGCTCTAACACTGATGATCCACCTACAAATGTGAACTGACGTTCAAAAATAAAACATTTGAAAACGGACCATTTTCCACATTTCTGAAGCATGACGTAATGGGGGGGGTGTTATCTCTTTTGTCGAAAATCAGCCGTTTTTGCTCGAACATTAAATGCCTCCAAATGGTATTTAATTAACTTCCCGGGGTGAAGAAACCCTTTTTGAGAACTCAGAGTGAGTAAATTGGCCATTTTCATGCCCTTTTAACCATTCCACAAATCTTGTGTTTTGGGAACCTGGAAGCATGAAAATCACTTTAAACATACTAATTTTAGCTCTAACACTGATGATCCACCTACAAATGTGAACTGACGTTCAAAAATAAAACATTTGAAAACGGACCATTTTCCACATTTCTGAAGCATGAAGTAATGGGGGGGTGTTATCTCTTTTGTCGAAAATCAGCCGTTTTTGCTCGAACATTAAATGCCTCCAAATGGTATTTAATTAACTTCCCGAGCCCCTGGAAGCATGAAAATCACTTTAAACATGCTAATTTTAGCTCTAACACTGATGATCCACCTACAAATGTGAACTGACGTTCAAAAATAAAACATTTGAAAACGGACCATTTTCCACATTTCTGAAGCATGACGTAATGGGGGGTGTTATCTCTTTTGTCGAAAATCAGCCGTTTTTGCACAAAAATTAAATGCCTCCAAATGGTATTTAATTAACTTCTCGAGCCCCTGGAAGCATGAAAATCACTGTAAACATGCTAATTTTAGCTCTAACACTGATGATCCACCTACAAATGTGAACTGACGTTCAAAAATAAAACATTTGAAAACGGACCATTTTCCACATTTCTGAAGCATGACATAATGGGGGGGGGGTTATCTCTTTTGTCGAAAATCAGCCGTTTTTGCTCGAACATTAAATGCCTCCAAATGGTATTTAATTAACTTCCCGGGGTGAAGAAACCCTTTTTGAGAACTCAGAGTGAGTAAATTGGCCATTTTCATGCACTTTTAACCATTCCATAAATCTTGTGTTTTGGGCCCCTGGAAGCATGAAAATCACTTTAAACATGCTAATTTTAGCTCTAACACTGATGATCCACCTACAAATGTGAACTGACGTTAAAAAATAAAACATTTGAAAAAGGACCATTTTCCACATTTCTGAAGCATGACGTAATGGGGGGGTGTTATCTCTTTTGTCGAAAATCAGCCGTTTTTGCTGGAACATTAAATGCCTCCAAATGGTATTTAATTAACTTCCCGGGGTGAAGAAACCCTTTTTGAGAACTCAGAGTGAGTAAATTGGCCATTTTCATGCACTTTTAACCATTCCATAAATCTTGTGTTTTGGGCCCCTGGAAGCATGAAAATCACTTTAAACATGCTAATTTTAGCTCTAACACTGATGATCCACCTACAAATGTGAACTGACGTTCAAAAATAAAACATTTGAAAACGGACCATTTTCCACATTTCTGAAGCATGACGTAATGGGGGGGTGTTATCTCTTTTGTCGAAAATCAGCCGTTTTTGCTCGAACATTAAATGCGTCCAAATGGTATTTAATTAACTTCCTGAGCCCCTGGAAGCATGAAAATCACTTTAAACATGCTAATTTTAGCTCTAACACTGATGATCCACCTACAAATGTGAACTGACGTTCAAAAATAAAACATTTGAAAACGGACCATTTTCCACATTTCTGAAGCATGACGTAATGGGGGGGTGTTATCTCTTTTGTCGAAAATCAGCCGTTTTTGCTGGAACATTAAATGCCTCCAAATGGTATTTAATTAACTTCCCGGGGTGAAGAAACCCTTTTTGAGAACTCAGAGTGAGTAAATTGGCCATTTTCATGCACTTTTAACCATTCCATAAATCTTGTGTTTTGGGCCCCTGGAAGCATGAAAATCACTTTAAACATGGTAATTTTAGCTCTAACACTGATGATCCACCTACAAATGTGAACTGACGTTCAAAAATAAAACATTTGAAAACGGACCATTTTCCACATTTCTGAAGCATGACGTAATGGGGGGGTTTTATCTCGTTTGTCGAAAATCAGCCGTTTTTGCTCGAACATTAAATGCCTCCAAATGGTATTTATTTCACTTCCCGAGCCCCTGGAAGCATGAAAATCACTTTAAACATGCTAATTTTAGCTCTAACACTGATGATCCACCTACAAATGTGAACTGACGTTCAAAAATAAAACATTTGAAAACGGACCATTTTCCACATTTCTGAAGCATGACGTAATGGGGGGGTGTTATCTCTTTTGTCGAAAATCAGCCGTTTTTGCTGGAACATTAAATGCCTCCAAATGGTATTTAATTAACTTCCCGGGGTGAAGAAACCCTTTTTGAGAACTCAGAGTGAGTAAATTGGCCATTTTCATGCACTTTTAACCATTCCATAAATCTTGTGTTTTGGGCCCCTGGAAGCATGAAAATCACTTTAAACATGCTAATTTTAGCTCTAACACTGATGATCCACCTACAAATGTGAACTGACGTTCAAAAATAAAACATTTGAAAACGGACCATTTTCCACATTTCTGAAGCATGACGTAATGGGGGGGTGTTATCTCTTTTGTCGAAAATCTGCCGTTTTTGCTCGAACATTAAATGCCTCCAAATGGTATTTATTTCACTTCCCGAGCCCCTGGAAGCATGAAAATCACTTTAAACATGCTAATTTTAGCTCTAACACTGATGATCCACCTACAAATGTGAACTGACGTTCAAAAATAAAACATTTGAAAACGGACCATTTTCCACATTTCTGAAGCATGACGTAATGGGGGGGTGTTATCTCTTTTGTCGAAAATCAGCCGTTTTTGCTCGAACATTAAATGCCTCCAAATGGTATTTATTTCACTTCCCGAGCCCCTGGAAGCATGAAAATCACTTTAAACATGCTAATTTTAGCTCTAACACTGATGATCCACCTACAAATGTGAACTGATGTTCAAAAATAAAACATTTGAAAGCGGACCATTTTCCACATTTCTGAAGCATGACGTAATGGGGGGGTGTTATCTCTTTTGTCGTAAATCAGCCGTTTTTGCTCGAACATTAAATGCCTCCAAATGGTATTTAATTAACTTCCCGTGCCCCTGGAAGCATGAAAATCACTTTAAACATGCTAATTTTAGCTCTAACACTGATGATCCACCTACAAATGTGAACTGACGTTCAAAAATAAAACATTTGAAAACGGACCATTTTCCACATTTCTGAAGCATGACGTAATGGGGGGGTGTTATCTCTTTTGTCGAAAATCAGCCGTTTTTGCTCGAACATTAAATGCCTCCAAAAGGTATTTAATTAACTTCCCGAGCCCCTGGAAGCATGAAAATCACTTTAAACATGCTAATTTTAGCTCTAACACTGATGATCCACCTACAAATGTGAACTGACGTTCAAAAATAAAACATTTGAAAACGGACCATTTTCCACATTTCTGAAGCATGACGTAATGGGGGGTGTTATCTCTTTTGTCGAAAATCAGCCGTTTTTGCACGAAAATTAAATGCCTCCAAATGGTATTTAATTAACTTCTCGAGCCCCTGGAAGCATGAAAATCACTGTAAACATGCTAATTTTAGCTCTAACACTGATGATCCACCTACAAATGTGAACTGACGTTCAAAAATAAAACATTTGAAAACGGACCATTTTCCACATTTCTGAAGCATGACGTAATGGGGGGGTGTTATCTCTTTTGTCGAAAATCAGCCGTTTTTGCTCGAACATTAAATGCCTCCAAATGGTATTTAATTAACTTCCCGGGGTGAAGAAACCCTTTTTGAGAACTCAGAGTGAGTAAATTGGCCATTTTCATGCCCTTTTAACCATTCCATAAATCTTGTGTTTTGGGAACCTGGAAGCATGAAAATCACTTTAAACATACTAATTTTAGCTCTAACACTGATGATCCACCTACAAATGTGAACTGACGTTCAAAAATAAAACATTTGAAAACGGACCATTTTCCACATTTCTGAAGCATGAAGTAATGGGGGGGTGTTATCTCTTTTGTCGAAAATCAGCCGTTTTTGCTCGAACATTAAATGCCTCCAAATGGTATTTAATTAACTTCCCGAGCCCCTGGAAGCATGAAAATCACTTTAAACATGCTAATTTTAGCTCTAACACTGATGATCCACCTACAAATGTGAACTGACGTTCAAAAATAAAACATTTGAAAACGGACCATTTTCCACATTTCTGAAGCATGACGTAATGGGGGGTGTTATCTCTTTTGTCGAAAATCAGCCGTTTTTGCACGAAAATTAAATGCCTCCAAATGGTATTTAATTAACTTCTCGAGCCCCTGGAAGCATGAAAATCACTGTAAACATGCTAATTTTAGCTCTAACACTGATGATCCACCTACAAATGTGAACTGACGTTCAAAAATAAAACATTTGAAAACGGACCATTTTCCACATTTCTGAAGCATGACATAATGGGGGGGGGGTTATCTCTTTTGTCGAAAATCAGCCGTTTTTGCTCGAACATTAAATGCCTCCAAATGGTATTTAATTAACTTCCCGGGGTGAAGAAACCCTTTTTGAGAACTCAGAGTGAGTAAATTGGCCATTTTCATGCACTTTTAACCATTCCATAAATCTTGTGTTTTGGGCCCCTGGAAGCATGAAAATCACTTTAAACATGCTAATTTTAGCTCTAACACTGATGATCCACCTACAAATGTGAACTGACGTTAAAAAATAAAACATTTGAAAAAGGACCATTTTCCACATTTCTGAAGCATGACGTAATGGGGGGGTGTTATCTCTTTTGTCGAAAATCAGCCGTTTTTGCTGGAACATTAAATGCCTCCAAATGGTATTTAATTAACTTCCCGGGGTGAAGAAACCCTTTTTGAGAACTCAGAGTGAGTAAATTGGCCATTTTCATGCACTTTTAACCATTCCATAAATCTTGTGTTTTGGGCCCCTGGAAGCATGAAAATCACTTTAAACATGCTAATTTTAGCTCTAACACTGATGATCCACCTACAAATGTGAACTGACGTTCAAAAATAAAACATTTGAAAACGGACCATTTTCCACATTTCTGAAGCATGACGTAATGGGGGGGTGTTATCTCTTTTGTCGAAAATCAGCCGTTTTTGCTCGAACATTAAATGCCTCCAAATGGTATTTATTTCACTTCCCGAGCCCCTGGAAGCATGAAAATCACTTTAAACATGCTAATTTTAGCTCTAACACTGATTGAATTGAATTGAATTGAAAATTCCATTTATATAGCGCATAACCACCCGAAGGCCTCGCAGCGCTGTTTAACATTTCATGAAAATCACTTTAAACATGCTAATTTTAGCTCTAACACTGATGATCCACCTACAAATGTGAACTGACGTTCAAAAATAAAACATTTGAAAACGGACCATTTTCCACATTTCTGAAGCATGACGTAATGGGGGGGTGTTATCTCTTTTGTCGAAAATCAGCCGTTTTTGCTGGAACATTAAATGCCTCCAAATGGTATTTAATTAACTTCCCGGGGTGAAGAAACCCTTTTTGAGAACTCAGAGTGAGTAAATTGGCCATTTTCATGCACTTTTAACCATTCCATAAATCTTGTGTTTTGGGCCCCTGGAAGCATGAAAATCACTTTAAACATGCTAATTTTAGCTCTAACACTGATGATCCACCTACAAATGTGAACTGACGTTCAAAAATAAAACATTTGAAAACGGACCATTTTCCACATTTCTGAAGCATGACGTAATGGGGGGGTGTTATCTCTTTTGTCGAAAATCAGCCGTTTTTGCTCGAACATTAAATGCCTCCAAATGGTATTTATTTCACTTCCCGAGCCCCTGGAAGCATGAAAATCACTTTAAACATGCTAATTTTAGCTCTAACACTGATGATCCACCTACAAATGTGAACTGATGTTCAAAAATAAAACATTTGAAAACGGACCATTTTCCACATTTCTGAAGCATGACGTAATGGGGGGGTGTTATCTCTTTTGTCGTAAATCAGCCGTTTTTGCTCGAACATTAAATGCCTACAAATGGTATTTAATTAACTTCCCGAGCCCCTGGAAGCATGAAAATCACTTTAAACATGCTAATTTTAGCTCTAACACTGATGATCCACCTACAAATGTGAACTGACGTTCAAAAATAAAACATTTGAAAACGGACCATTTTCCACATTTCTGAAGCATGACGTAATGGGGGGGTGTTATCTCTTTTGTCGAAAATCAGCCGTTTTTGCTCGAACATTAAATGCCTCCAAAAGGTATTTAATTAACTTCCCGAGCCCCTGGAAGCATGAAAATCACTTTAAACATGCTAATTTTAGCTCTAACACTGATGATCCACCTACAAATGTGAACTGACGTTCAAAAATAAAACATTTGAAAACGGACCATTTTCCACATTTCTGAAGCATGACGTAATGGGGGGTGTTATCTCTTTTGTCGAAAATCAGCCGTTTTTGCACGAAAATTAAATGCCTCCAAATGGTATTTAATTAACTTCTCGAGCCCCTGGAAGCATGAAAATCACTGTAAACATGCTAATTTTAGCTCTAACACTGATGATCCACCTACAAATGTAAACTGACGTTCAAAAATAAAACATTTGAAAACGGACCATTTTCCACATTTCTGAAGCATGACGTAATGGGGGGGTGTTATCTCTTTTGTCGAAAATCAGCCATTTTTGCTCGAACATTAAATGCCTCCAAATGGTATTTAATTAACTTCCCGGGGTGAAGAAACCCTTTTTGAGAACTCAGAGTGAGTAAATTGGCCATTTTCATGCCCTTTTAACCATTCCATAAATCTTGTGTTTTGGGAACCTGGAAGCATGAAAATCACTTTAAACATACTAATTTTAGCTCTAACACTGATGATCCACCTACAAATGTGAACTGACGTTCAAAAATAAAACATTTGAAAACGGACCATTTTCCACATTTCTGAAGCATGAAGTAATGGGGGGGTGTTATCTCTTTTGTCGAAAATCAGCCGTTTTTGCTCGAACATTAAATGCCTCCAAATGGTATTTAATTAACTTCCCGAGCCCCTGGAAGCATGAAAATCACTTTAAACATGCTAATTTTAGCTCTAACACTGATGATCCACCTACAAATGTGAACTGACGTTCAAAAATAAAACATTTGAAAACGGACCATTTTCCACATTTCTGAAGCATGACGTAATGGGGGGTGTTATCTCTTTTGTCGAAAATCAGCCGTTTTTGCACGAAAATTAAATGCCTCCAAATGGTATTTAATTAACTTCTCGAGCCCCTGGAAGCATGAAAATCACTGTAAACATGCTAATTTTAGCTCTAACACTGATGATCCACCTACAAATGTGAACTGACGTTCAAAAATAAAACATTTGAAAACGGACCATTTTCCACATTTCTGAAGCATGACATAATGGGGGGGGGGGTTATCTCTTTTGTCGAAAATCAGCCGTTTTTGCTCGAACATTAAATGCCTCCAAATGGTATTTAATTAACTTCCCGGGGTGAAGAAACCCTTTTTGAGAACTCAGAGTGAGTAAATTGGCCATTTTCATGCACTTTTAACCATTCCATAAATCTTGTGTTTTGGGCCCCTGGAAGCATGAAAATCACTTTAAACATGCTAATTTTAGCTCTAACACTGATGATCCACCTACAAATGTGAACTGACGTTAAAAAATAAAACATTTGAAAAAGGACCATTTTCCACATTTCTGAAGCATGACGTAATGGGGGGGTGTTATCTCTTTTGTCGAAAATCAGCCGTTTTTGCTGGAACATTAAATGCCTCCAAATGGTATTTAATTAACTTCCCGGGGTGAAGAAACCCTTTTTGAGAACTCAGAGTGAGTAAATTGGCCATTTTCATGCACTTTTAACCATTCCATAAATCTTGTGTTTTGGGCCCCTGGAAGCATGAAAATCACTTTAAACATGCTAATTTTAGCTCTAACACTGATGATCCACCTACAAATGTGAACTGACGTTCAAAAATAAAACATTTGAAAACGGACCATTTTCCACATTTCTGAAGCATGACGTAATGGGGGGGTGTTATCTCTTTTGTCGAAAATCAGCCGTTTTTGCTCGAACATTAAATGCGTCCAAATGGTATTTAATTAACTTCCTGAGCCCCTGGAAGCATGAAAATCACTTTAAACATGCTAATTTTAGCTCTAACACTGATGATCCACCTACAAATGTGAACTGACGTTCAAAAATAAAACATTTGAAAACGGACCATTTTCCACATTTCTGAAGCATGACGTAATGGGGGGGTGTTATCTCTTTTGTCGAAAATCAGCCGTTTTTGCTGGAACATTAAATGCCTCCAAATGGTATTTAATTAACTTCCCGGGGTGAAGAAATCCTTTTTGAGAACTCAGAGTGAGTAAATTGGCCATTTTCATGCACTTTTAACCATTCCATAAATCTTGTGTTTTGGGCCCCTGGAAGCATGAAAATCACTTTAAACATGCTAATTTTAGCTCTAACACTGATGATCCACCTACAAATGTGAACTGACGTTCAAAAATAAAACATTTGAAAACGGACCATTTTCCACATTTCTGAAGCATGACGTAATGGGGGGGTGTTATCTCTTTTGTCGAAAATCTGCCGTTTTTGCTCGAACATTAAATGCCTCCAAATGGTATTTATTTCACTTCCCGAGCCCCTGGAAGCATGAAAATCACTTTAAACATGCTAATTTTAGCTCTAACACTGATGATCCACCTACAAATGTGAACTGACGTTCAAAAATAAAACATTTGAAAACGGACCATTTTCCACATTTCTGAAGCATGAAGTAATGGGGGGGTGTTATCTCTTTTGTCGAAAATCAGCCGTTTTTGCTCGAACATTAAATGCCTCCAAATGGTATTTAATTAACTTCCCGAGCCCCTGGAAGCATGAAAATCACTTTAAACATGCTAATTTTAGCTCTAACACTGATGATCCACCTACAAATGTGAACTGACGTTCAAAAATAAAACATTTGAAAACGGACCATTTTCCACATTTCTGAAGCATGACGTAATGGGGGGTGTTATCTCTTTTGTCGAAAATCAGCCGTTTTTGCACGAAAATTAAATGCCTCCAAATGGTATTTAATTAACTTCTCGAGCCCCTGGAAGCATGAAAATCACTGTAAACATGCTAATTTTAGCTCTAACACTGATGATCCACCTACAAATGTGAACTGACGTTCAAAAATAAAACATTTGAAAACGGACCATTTTCCACATTTCTGAAGCATGACGTAATGGGGGGGTGTTATCTCTTTTGTCGAAAATCAGCCGTTTTTTCTGGAACATTAAATGCCTCCAAATTGTATTTAATTAACTTCCCGGGGTGAAGAAACCCTTTTTGAGAACTCAGAGTGAGTAAATTGGCCATTTTCATGCACTTTTAACCATTCCATAAATCTTGTGTTTTGGGCCCCTGGAAGCATGAAAATCACTTTAAACATGCTATTTTTAGCTCTAACACTGATGATCCACCTACAAATGTGAACTGACGTTCAAAAATAAAACATTTGAAAACGGACCATTTTCCACATTTCTGAAGCATGACGTAATGGGGGGGTGTTATCTCTTTTGTCGAAAATCAGCCGTTTTTGCTCGAACATTAAATGCCTCCAAATGGTATTTATTTCACTTCCCGAGCCCCTGGAAGCATGAAAATCACTTTAAACATGCTAATTTTAGCTCTAACACTGATTGAATTGAATTGAATTGAAAATTCCATTTATATAGCGCATAACCACTCGAAGGCCTCGCAGCGCTGTTTAACATTTCATGAAAATCACTTTAAACATGCTAATTTTAGCTCTAACACTGATGATCCACCTACAAATGTGAACTGACGTTCAAAAATAAAACATTTGAAAACGGACCATTTTCCACATTTCTGAAGCATGACGTAATGGGAGGGGTGTTATCTCTTTTGTCGAAAATCAGCCGTTTTTGCTCGAACATTAAATGCCTCCAAATGGTATTTATTTCACTTCCCGAGCCCCTGGAAGCATGAAAATCACTTTAAACATGCTAATTTTAGCTCTAACACTGATGATCCACCTACAAATGTGAACTGATGTTCAAAAATAAAACATTTGAAAGCGGACCATTTTCCACATTTCTGAAGCATGACGTAATGGGGGGGTGTTATCTCTTTTGTCGTAAATCAGCCGTTTTTGCTCGAACATTAAATGCCTCCAAATGGTATTTAATTAACTTCCCGAGCCCCTGGAAGCATGAAAATCACTTTAAACATGCTAATTTTAGCTCTAACACTGATGATCCACCTACAAATGTGAACTGACGTTCAAAAATAAAACATTTGAAAACGGACCATTTTTCACATTTCTGAAGCATGACGTAATGGGGGGGTGTTATCTCTTTTGTCGAAAATCAGCCGTTTTTGCTCGAACATTAAATGCCTCCAAAAGGTATTTAATTAACTTCCCGAGCCCCTGGAAGCATGAAAATCACTTTAAACATGCTAATTTTAGCTCTAACACTGATGATCCACCTACAAATGTGAACTGACGTTCAAAAATAAAACATTTGAAAACGGACCATTTTCCACATTTCTGAAGCATGACGTAATGGGGGGTGTTATCTCTTTTGTCGAAAATCAGCCGTTTTTGCACGAAAATTAAATGCCTCCAAATGGTATTTAATTAACTTCTCGAGCCCCTGGAAGCATGAAAATCACTGTAAACATGCTAATTTTAGCTCTAACACTGATGATCCACCTACAAATGTGAACTGACGTTCAAAAATAAAACATTTGAAAACGGACCATTTTCCACATTTCTGAAGCATGACGTAATGGGGGGGTGTTATCTCTTTTGTCGAAAATCAGCCGTTTTTGCTCGAACATTAAATGCCTCCAAATGGTATTTAATTAACTTCCCGGGGTGAAGAAACCCTTTTTGAGAACTCAGAGTGAGTAAATTGGCCATTTTCATGCCCTTTTAACCATTCCATAAATCTTGTGTTTTGGGAACCTGGAAGCATGAAAATCACTTTAAACATACTAATTTTAGCTCTAACACTGATGATCCACCTACAAATGTGAACTGACGTTCAAAAATAAAACATTTGAAAACGGACCATTTTCCACATTTCTGAAGCATGAAGTAATGGGGGGGTGTTATCTCTTTTGTCGAAAATCAGCCGTTTTTGCTCGAACATTAAATGCCTCCAAATGGTATTTAATTAACTTCCCGAGCCCCTGGAAGCATGAAAATCACTTTAAACATGCTAATTTTAGCTCTAACACTGATGATCCACCTACAAATGTGAACTGACGTTCAAAAATAAAACATTTGAAAACGGACCATTTTCCACATTTCTGAAGCATGACGTAATGGGGGGTGTTATCTCTTTTGTCGAAAATCAGCCGTTTTTGCACGAAAATTAAATGCCTCCAAATGGTATTTAATTAACTTCTCGAGCCCCTGGAAGCATGAAAATCACTGTAAACATGCTAATTTTAGCTCTAACACTGATGATCCACCTACAAATGTGAACTGACGTTCAAAAATAAAACATTTGAAAACGGACCATTTTCCACATTTCTGAAGCATGACATAATGGGGGGGGGGGTTATCTCTTTTGTCGAAAATCAGCCGTTTTTGCTCGAACATTAAATGCCTCCAAATGGTATTTAATTAACTTCCCGGGGTGAAGAAACCCTTTTTGAGAACTCAGAGTGAGTAAATTGGCCATTTTCATGCACTTTTAACCATTCCATAAATCTTGTGTTTTGGGCCCCTGGAAGCATGAAAATCACTTTAAACATGCTAATTTTAGCTCTAACACTGATGATCCACCTACAAATGTGAACTGACGTTAAAAAATAAAACATTTGAAAAAGGACCATTTTCCACATTTCTGAAGCATGACGTAATGGGGGGGTGTTATCTCTTTTGTCGAAAATCAGCCGTTTTTGCTGGAACATTAAATGCCTCCAAATGGTATTTAATTAACTTCCCGGGGTGAAGAAACCCTTTTTGAGAACTCAGAGTGAGTAAATTGGCCATTTTCATGCACTTTTAACCATTCCATAAATCTTGTGTTTTGGGCCCCTGGAAGCATGAAAATCACTTTAAACATGCTAATTTTAGCTCTAACACTGATGATCCACCTACAAATGTGAACTGACGTTCAAAAATAAAACATTTGAAAACGGACCATTTTCCACATTTCTGAAGCATGACGTAATGGGGGGGTGTTATCTCTTTTGTCGAAAATCAGCCGTTTTTGCTCGAACATTAAATGCGTCCAAATGGTATTTAATTAACTTCCTGAGCCCCTGGAAGCATGAAAATCACTTTAAACATGCTAATTTTAGCTCTAACACTGATGATCCACCTACAAATGTGAACTGACGTTCAAAAATAAAACATTTGAAAACGGACCATTTTCCACATTTCTGAAGCATGACGTAATGGGGGGGTGTTATCTCTTTTGTCGAAAATCAGCCGTTTTTGCTGGAACATTAAATGCCTCCAAATGGTATTTAATTAACTTCCCGGGGTGAAGAAACCCTTTTTGAGAACTCAGAGTGAGTAAATTGCCCATTTTCATGCACTTTTAACCATTCCATAAATCTTGTGTTTTGGGCCCCTGGAAGCATGAAAATCACTTTAAACATGGTAATTTTAGCTCTAACACTGATGATCCACCTACAAATGTGAACTGACGTTCAAAAATAAAACATTTGAAAACGGACCATTTTCCACATTTCTGAAGCATGACGTAATGGGGGGGGTTTTATCTCGTTTGTCGAAAATCAGCCGTTTTTGCTCGAACATTAAATGCCTCCAAATGGTATTTATTTCACTTCCCGAGCCCCTGGAAGCATGAAAATCACTTTAAACATGCTAATTTTAGCTCTAACACTGATGATCCACCTACAAATGTGAACTGACGTTCAAAAATAAAACATTTGAAAACGGACCATTTTCCACATTTCTGAAGCATGACGTAATGGGGGGGTGTTATCTCTTTTGTCGAAAATCAGCCGTTTTTGCTGGAACATTAAATGCCTCCAAATGGTATTTAATTAACTTCCCGGGGTGAAGAAACCCTTTTTGAGAACTCAGAGTGAGTAAATTGGCCATTTTCATGCACTTTTAACCATTCCATAAATCTTGTGTTTTGGGCCCCTGGAAGCATGAAAATCACTTTAAACATGCTAATTTTAGCTCTAACACTGATGATCCACCTACAAATGTGAACTGACGTTCAAAAATAAAACATTTGAAAACGGACCATTTTCCACATTTCTGAAGCATGACGTAATGGGGGGGTGTTATCTCTTTTGTCGAAAATCTGCCGTTTTTGCTCGAACATTAAATGCCTCCAAATGGTATTTATTTCACTTCCCGAGCCCCTGGAAGCATGAAAATCACTTTAAACATGCTAATTTTAGCTCTAACACTGATGATCCACCTACAAATGTGAACTGACGTTCAAAAATAAAACATTAGAAAACGGACCATTTTCCACATTTCTGAAGCATGACGTAATGGGGGGGTGTTATCTCTTTTGTCGAAAATCAGCCGTTTTTGCTGGAACATTAAATGCCTCCAAATTGTATTTAATTAACTTCCCGGGGTGAAGAAACCCTTTTTGAGAACTCAGAGTGAGTAAATTGGCCATTTTCATGCACTTTTAACCATTCCATAAATCTTGTGTTTTGGGCCCCTGGAAGCATGAAAATCACTTTAAACATGCTAATTTTAGCTCTAACACTGATGATCCACCTACAAATGTGAACTGACGTTCAAAAATAAAACATTTGAAAACGGACCATTTTCCACATTTCTGAAGCATGACGTAATGGGGGGGTGTTATCTCTTTTGTCGAAAATCTGCCGTTTTTGCTCGAACATTAAATGCCTCCAAATGGTATTTATTTCACTTCCCGAGCCCCTGGAAGCATGAAAATCACTTTAAACATGCTAATTTTAGCTCTAACACTGATGATCCACCTACAAATGTGAACTGACGTTCAAAAATAAAACATTTGAAAACGGACCATTTTCCACATTTCTGAAGCATGACGTAATGGGGGGGTGTTATCTCTTTTGTCGAAAATCAGCCGTTTTTGCTCGAACATTAAATGCCTCCAAATGGTATTTAATTAACTTCCCGAGCCCCTGGAAGCATGAAAATCACTTTAAACATGCTAATTTTAGCTCTAACACTGATTGAATTGAATTGAATTGAAAATTCCATTTATATAGCGCATAACCACCCGAAGGCCTCGCAGCGCTGTTTAACATTTCATGAAAATCACTTTAAACATGCTAATTTTAGCTCTAACACTGATGATCCACCTACAAATGTGAACTGACGTTCAAAAATAAAACATTTGAAAACGGACCATTTTCCACATTTCTGAAGCATGACGTAATGGGGGGGGTGTTATCTCTTTTGTCGAAAATCAGCCGTTTTTGCTCGAACATTAAATGCCTCCAAATGGTATTTATTTCACTTCCCGAGCCCCTGGAAGCATGAAAATCACTTTAAACATGCTAATTTTAGCTCTAACACTGATGATCCACCTACAAATGTGAACTGATGTTCAAAAATAAAACATTTGAAAGCGGACCATTTTCCACATTTCTGAAGCATGACGTAATGGGGGGGTGTTATCTCTTTTGTCGTAAATCAGCCGTTTTTGCTCGAACATTAAATGCCTCCAAATGGTATTTAATTAACTTCCCGAGCCCCTGGAAGCATGAAAATCACTTTAAACATGCTAATTTTAGCTCTAACACTGATGATCCACCTACAAATGTGAACTGACGTTCAAAAATAAAACATTTGAAAACGGACCATTTTCCACATTTCTGAAGCATGACGTAATGGGGGGGTGTTATCTCTTTTGTCGAAAATCAGCCGTTTTTGCTCGAACATTAAATGCCTCCAAAAGGTATTTATTAACTTCCCGAGCCCCTGGAAGCATGAAAATCACTTTAAACATGCTAATTTTAGCTCTAACACTGATGATCCACCTACAAATGTGAACTGACGTTCAAAAATAAAACATTTGAAAACGGACCATTTTCCACATTTCTGAAGCATGACGTAATGGGGGGTGTTATCTCTTTTGTCGAAAATCAGCCGTTTTTGCACGAAAATTAAATGCCTCCAAATGGTATTTAATTAACTTCTCGAGCCCCTGGAAGCATGAAAATCACTGTAAACATGCTAATTTTAGCTCTAACACTGATGATCCACCTACAAATGTGAACTGACGTTCAAAAATAAAACATTTGAAAACGGACCATTTTCCACATTTCTGAAGCATGACGTAATGGGGGGGTGTTATCTCTTTTGTCGAAAATCAGCCGTTTTTGCTCGAACATTAAATGCCTCCAAATGGTATTTAATTAACTTCCCGGGGTGAAGAAACCCTTTTTGAGAACTCAGAGTGAGTAAATTGGCCATTTTCATGCCCTTTTAACCATTCCATAAATCTTGTGTTTTGGGAACCTGGAAGCATGAAAATCACTTTAAACATACTAATTTTAGCTCTAACACTGATGAACCACCTACAAATGTGAACTGACGTTCAAAAATAAAACATTTGAAAACGGACCATTTTCCACATTTCTGAAGCATGAAGTAATGGGGGGGTGTTATCTCTTTTGTCGAAAATCAGCCGTTTTTGCTCGAACATTAAATGCCTCCAAATGGTATTTAATTAACTTCCCGAGCCCCTGGAAGCATGAAAATCACTTTAAACATGCTAATTTTAGCTCTAACACTGATGATCCACCTACAAATGTGAACTGACGTTCAAAAATAAAACATTTGAAAACGGACCATTTTCCACATTTCTGAAGCATGACGTAATGGGGGGTGTTATCTCTTTTGTCGAAAATCAGCCGTTTTTGCACGAAAATTAAATGCCTCCAAATGGTATTTAATTAACTTCTCGAGCCCCTGGAAGCATGAAAATCACTGTAAACATGCTAATTTTAGCTCTAACACTGATGATCCACCTACAAATGTGAACTGACGTTCAAAAATAAAACATTTGAAAACGGACCATTTTCCACATTTCTGAAGCATGACGTAATGGGGGGGGGTTATCTCTTTTGTCGAAAATCAGCCGTTTTTGCTCGAACATTAAATGCCTCCAAATGGTATTTAATTAACTTCCTGGGGTGAAGAAACCCTTTTTGAGAACTCAGAGTGAGTAAATTGGCCATTTTCATGCACTTTTAACCATTCCATAAATCTTGTGTTTTGGGCCCCTGGAAGCATGAAAATCACTTTAAACATGCTAATTTTAGCTCTAACACTGATGATCCACCTACAAATGTGAACTGACGTTCAAAAATAAAACATTTGAAAACGGACCATTTTCCACATTTCTGAAGCATGACGTAATGGGGGGGTGTTATCTCTTTTGTCGAAAATCAGCCGTTTTTGCTCGAACATTAAATGCGTCCAAATGGTATTTAATTAACTTCCTGAGCCCCTGGAAGCATGAAAATCACTTTAAACATGCTAATTTTAGCTCTAACACTGATGATCCACCTACAAATGTGAACTGACGTTCAAAAATAAAACATTTGAAAACGGACCATTTTCCACATTTCTGAAGCATGACGTAATGGGGGGGTGTTATCTCTTTTGTCGAAAATCAGCCGTTTTTGCTGGAACATTAAATGCCTCCAAATGGTATTTAATTAACTTCCCGGGGTGAAGAATCCCTTTTTGAGAACTCAGAGTGAGTAAATTGGCCATTTTCATGCACTTTTAACCATTCCATAAATCTTGTGTTTTGGGCCCCTGGAAGCATGAAAATCACTTTAAACATGCTAATTTTAGCTCTAACACTGATGATCCACCTACAAATGTGAACTGACGTTCAAAAATAAAACATTTGAAAACGGACCATTTTCCACATTTCTGAAGCATGACGGAATGGGGGGGTGTTATCTCTTTTGTCGAAAATCAGCCGTTTTTGCTGGAACATTAAATGCCTCCAAATGGTATTTAATTAACTTCCCGGGGTGAAGAAACCCTTTTTGAGAACTCAGAGTGAGTAAATTGGCCATTTTCATGCACTTTTAACCATTCCATAAATCTTGTGTTTTGGGCCCCTGGAAGCATGAAAATCACTTTAAACATGCTAATTTTAGCTCTAACACTGATGATCCACCTACAAATGTGAACTGACGTTCAAAAATAAAACATTTGAAAACGGACCATTTTCCACATTTCTGAAGCATGACGTAATGGGGGGGTTTTATCTCGTTTGTCGAAAATCAGCCGTTTTTGCTCGAACATTAAATGCCTCCAAATGGTATTTATTTCACTTCCCGAGCCCCTGGAAGCATGAAAATCACTTTAAACATGCTAATTTTAGCTCTAACACTGATGATCCACCTACAAATGTGAACTGACGTTCAAAAATAAAACGTTTGAAAACGGACCATTTTCCACATTTCTGAAGCATGACGTAATGGGGGGGTGTTATCTCTTTTGTCGAAAATCAGCCGTTTTTGCTCGAACATTAAATGCGTCCAAATGGTATTTAATTAACTTCCTGAGCCCCTGGAAGCATGAAAATCACTTTAAACATGCTAATTTTAGCTCTAACACTGATGATCCACCTACAAATGTGAACTGACGTTCAAAAATAAAACATTTGAAAACGGACCATTTTCCACATTTCTGAAGCATGACGTAATGGGGGGGTGTTATCTCTTTTGTCGAAAATCAGCCGTTTTTGCTGGAACATTAAATGCCTCCAAATGGTATTTAATTAACTTCCCGGGGTGAAGAAACCCTTTTTGAGAACTCAGAGTGAGTAAATTGGCCATTTTCATGCACTTTTAACCATTCCATAAATCTTGTGTTTTGGGCCCCTGGAAGCATGAAAATCACTTTAAACATGGTAATTTTAGCTCTAACACTGATGATCCACCTACAAATGTGAACTGACGTTCAAAAATAAAACATTTGAAAACGGACCATTTTCCACATTTCTGAAGCATGACGTAATGGGGGGTGTTATCTCTTTTGTCGAAAATCAGCCGTTTTTGCACGAAAATTAAATGCCTCCAAATGGTATTTAATTAACTTCTCGAGCCCCTGGAAGCATGAAAATCACTGTAAACATGCTAATTTTAGCTCTAACACTGATGATCCACCTACAAATGTGAACTGACGTTCAAAAATAAAACATTTGAAAACGGACCATTTTCCACATTTCTGAAGCATGACGTAATGGGGGGGTGTTATCTCTTTTGTCGAAAATCAGCCGTTTTTGCTGGAACATTAAATGCCTCCAAATTGTATTTAATTAACTTCCCGGGGTGAAGAAACCCTTTTTGAGAACTCAGAGTGAGTAAATTGGCCATTTTCATGCACTTTTAACCATTCCATAAATCTTGTGTTTTGGGCCCCTGGAAGCATGAAAATCACTTTAAACATGCTAATTTTAGCTCTAACACTGATGATCCACCTACAAATGTGAACTGACGTTCAAAAATAAAACATTTGAAAACGGACCATTTTCCACATTTCTGAAGCATGACGTAATGGGGGGGGTGTTATCTCTTTTGTCGAAAATCAGCCGTTTTTGCTCGAACATTAAATGCCTCCAAATGGTATTTATTTCACTTCCCGAGCCCCTGGAAGCATGAAAATCACTTTAAACATGCTAATTTTAGCTCTAACACTGATGATCCACCTACAAATGTGAACTGATGTTCAAAAATAAAACATTTGAAAGCGGACCATTTTCCACATTTCTGAAGCATGACGTAATGGGGGGGTGTTATCTCTTTTGTCGTAAATCAGCCGTTTTTGCTCGAACATTAAATGCCTCCAAATGGTATTTAATTAACTTCCCGAGCCCCTGGAAGCATGAAAATCACTTTAAACATGCTAATTTTAGCTCTAACACTGATGATCCACCTACAAATGTGAACTGACGTTCAAAAATAAAACATTTGAAAACGGACCATTTTCCACATTTCTGAAGCATGACGTAATGGGGGGGTGTTATCTCTTTTGTCGAAAATCAGCCGTTTTTGCTCGAACATTAAATGCGTCCAAATGGTATTTAATTAACTTCCTGAGCCCCTGGAAGCATGAAAATCACTTTAAACATGCTAATTTTAGCTCTAACACTGATGATCCACCTACAAATGTGAACTGACGTTCAAAAATAAAACATTTGAAAACGGACCATTTTCCACATTTCTGAAGCATGACGTAATGGGGGGGTGTTATCTCTTTTGTCGAAAATCAGCCGTTTTTGCTGGAACATTAAATGCCTCCAAATTGTATTTAATTAACTTCCCGGGGTGAAGAAACCCTTTTTGAGAACTCAGAGTGAGTAAATTGGCCATTTTCATGCACTTTTAACCATTCCATAAATCTTGTGTTTTGGGCCCCTGGAAGCATGAAAATCACTTTAAACATGCTATTTTTAGCTCTAACACTGATGATCCACCTACAAATGTGAACTGACGTTCAAAAATAAAACATTTGAAAACGGACCATTTTCCACATTTCTGAAGCATGACGTAATGGGGGGGTGTTATCTCTTTTGTCGAAAATCAGCCGTTTTTGCTCGAACATTAAATGCCTCCAAATGGTATTTAATTAACTTCCCGAGCCCCTGGAAGCATGAAAATCACTTTAAACATGCTAATTTTAGCTCTAACACTGATTGAATTGAATTGAATTGAAAATTCCATTTATATAGCGCATAACCACCCGAAGGCCTCGCAGCGCTGTTTAACATTTCATGAAAATCACTTTAAACATGCTAATTTTAGCTCTAACACTGATGATCCACCTACAAATGTGAACTGACGTTCAAAAATAAAACATTTGAAAACGGACCATTTTCCACATTTCTGAAGCATGACGTAATGGGGGGGGTGTTATCTCTTTTGTCGAAAATCAGCCGTTTTTGCTCGAACATTAAATGCCTCCAAATGGTATTTATTTCACTTCCCGAGCCCCTGGAAGCATGAAAATCACTTTCAACATGCTAATTTTAGCTCTAACACTGATGATCCACCTACAAATGTGAACTGATGTTCAAAAATAAAACATTTGAAAGCGGACCATTTTCCACATTTCTGAAGCATGACGTAATGGGGGGGTGTTATCTCTTTTGTCGTAAATCAGCCGTTTTTGCTCGAACATTAAATGCCTCCAAATGGTATTTAATTAACTTCCCGAGCCCCTGGAAGCATGAAAATCACTTTAAACATGCTAATTTTAGCTCTAACACTGATGATCCACCTACAAATGTGAACTGACGTTCAAAAATAAAACATTTGAAAACGGACCATTTTCCACATTTCTGAAGCATGACGTAATGGGGGGGTGTTATCTCTTTTGTCGAAAATCAGCCGTTTTTGCTCGAACATTAAATGCCTCCAAAAGGTATTTATTAACTTCCCGAGCCCCTGGAAGCATGAAAATCACTTTAAACATGCTAATTTTAGCTCTAACACTGATGATCCACCTACAAATGTGAACTGACGTTCAAAAATAAAACATTTGAAAACGGACCATTTTCCACATTTCTGAAGCATGACGTAATGGGGGGTGTTATCTCTTTTGTCGAAAATCAGCCGTTTTTGCACGAAAATTAAATGCCTCCAAATGGTATTTAATTAACTTCTCGAGCCCCTGGAAGCATGAAAATCACTGTAAACATGCTAATTTTAGCTCTAACACTGATGATCCACCTACAAATGTGAACTGACGTTCAAAAATAAAACATTTGAAAACGGACCATTTTCCACATTTCTGAAGCATGACGTAATGGGGGGGTGTTATCTCTTTTGTCGAAAATCAGCCGTTTTTGCTCGAACATTAAATGCCTCCAAATGGTATTTAATTAACTTCCCGGGGTGAAGAAACCCTTTTTGAGAACTCAGAGTGAGTAAATTGGCCATTTTCATGCCCTTTTAACCATTCCATAAATCTTGTGTTTTGGGAACCTGGAAGCATGAAAATCACTTTAAACATACTAATTTTAGCTCTAACACTGATGAACCACCTACAAATGTGAACTGACGTTCAAAAATAAAACATTTGAAAACGGACCATTTTCCACATTTCTGAAGCATGAAGTAATGGGGGGGTGTTATCTCTTTTGTCGAAAATCAGCCGTTTTTGCTCGAACATTAAATGCCTCCAAATGGTATTTAATTAACTTCCCGAGCCCCTGGAAGCATGAAAATCACTTTAAACATGCTAATTTTAGCTCTAACACTGATGATCCACCTACAAATGTGAACTGACGTTCAAAAATAAAACATTTGAAAACGGACCATTTTCCACATTTCTGAAGCATGACGTAATGGGGGGTGTTATCTCTTTTGTCGAAAATCAGCCGTTTTTGCACGAAAATTAAATGCCTCCAAATGGTATTTAATTAACTTCTCGAGCCCCTGGAAGCATGAAAATCACTGTAAACATGCTAATTTTAGCTCTAACACTGATGATCCACCTACAAATGTGAACTGACGTTCAAAAATAAAACATTTGAAAACGGACCATTTTCCACATTTCTGAAGCATGACGTAATGGGGGGGGGTTATCTCTTTTGTCGAAAATCAGCCGTTTTTGCTCGAACATTAAATGCCTCCAAATGGTATTTAATTAACTTCCTGGGGTGAAGAAACCCTTTTTGAGAACTCAGAGTGAGTAAATTGGCCATTTTCATGCACTTTTAACCATTCCATAAATCTTGTGTTTTGGGCCCCTGGAAGCATGAAAATCACTTTAAACATGCTAATTTTAGCTCTAACACTGATGATCCACCTACAAATGTGAACTGACGTTCAAAAATAAAACATTTGAAAACGGACCATTTTCCACATTTCTGAAGCATGACGTAATGGGGGGGTGTTATCTCTTTTGTCGAAAATCAGCCGTTTTTGCTCGAACATTAAATGCGTCCAAATGGTATTTAATTAACTTCCTGAGCCCCTGGAAGCATGAAAATCACTTTAAACATGCTAATTTTAGCTCTAACACTGATGATCCACCTACAAATGTGAACTGACTTTCAAAAATAAAACATTTGAAAACGGACCATTTTCCACATTTCTGAAGCATGACGTAATGGGGGGGTGTTATCTCTTTTGTCGAAAATCAGCCGTTTTTGCTGGAACATTAAATGCCTCCAAATGGTATTTAATTAACTTCCCGGGGTGAAGAAACCCTTTTTGAGAACTCAGAGTGAGTAAATTGGCCATTTTCATGCACTTTTAACCATTCCATAAATCTTGTGTTTTGGGCCCCTGGAAGCATGAAAATCACTTTAAACATGCTAATTTTAGCTCTAACACTGATGATCCACCTACAAATGTGAACTGACGTTCAAAAATAAAACATTTGAAAACGGACCATTTTCCACATTTCTGAAGCATGACGTAATGGGGGGGTGTTATCTCTTTTGTCGAAAATCAGCCGTTTTTGCTGGAACATTAAATGCCTCCAAATGGTATTTAATTAACTTCCCGGGGTGAAGAAACCCTTTTTGAGAACTCAGAGTGAGTAAATTGGCCATTTTCATGCACTTTTAACCATTCCATAAATCTTGTGTTTTGGGCCCCTGGAAGCATGAAAATCACTTTAAACATGCTAATTTTAGCTCTAACACTGATGATCCACCTACAAATGTGAACTGACGTTCAAAAATAAAACATTTGAAAACGGACCATTTTCCACATTTCTGAAGCATGACGTAATGGGGGGGTTTTATCTCGTTTGTCGAAAATCAGCCGTTTTTGCTCGAACATTAAATGCCTCCAAATGGTATTTATTTCACTTCCCGAGCCCCTGGAAGCATGAAAATCACTTTAAACATGCTAATTTTAGCTCTAACACTGATGATCCACCTACAAATGTGAACTGACGTTCAAAAATAAAACATTTGAAAACGGACCATTTTCCACATTTCTGAAGCATGACGTAATGGGGGGGTGTTATCTCTTTTGTCGAAAATCAGCCGTTTTTGCTCGAACATTAAATGCGTCCAAATGGTATTTAATTAACTTCCTGAGCCCCTGGAAGCATGAAAATCACTTTAAACATGCTAATTTTAGCTCTAACACTGATGATCCACCTACAAATGTGAACTGACGTTCAAAAATAAAACATTTGAAAACGGACCATTTTCCACATTTCTGAAGCATGACGTAATGGGGGGGTGTTATCTCTTTTGTCGAAAATCAGCCGTTTTTGCTGGAACATTAAATGCCTCCAAATGGTATTTAATTAACTTCCCGGGGTGAAGAAACCCTTTTTGAGAACTCAGAGTGAGTAAATTGGCCATTTTCATGCACTTTTAACCATTCCATAAATCTTGTGTTTTGGGCCCCTGGAAGCATGAAAATCACTTTAAACATGGTAATTTTAGCTCTAACACTGATGATCCACCTACAAATGTGAACTGACGTTCAAAAATAAAACATTTGAAAACGGACCATTTTCCACATTTCTGAAGCATGACGTAATGGGGGGTGTTATCTCTTTTGTCGAAAATCAGCCGTTTTTGCACGAAAATTAAATGCCTCCAAATGGTATTTAATTAACTTCTCGAGCCCCTGGAAGCATGAAAATCACTGTAAACATGCTAATTTTAGCTCTAACACTGATGATCCACCTACAAATGTGAACTGACGTTCAAAAATAAAACATTTGAAAACGGACCATTTTCCACATTTCTGAAGCATGACGTAATGGGGGGGTGTTATCTCTTTTGTCGAAAATCAGCCGTTTTTGCTGGAACATTAAATGCCTCCAAATTGTATTTAATTAACTTCCCGGGGTGAAGAAACCCTTTTTGAGAACTCAGAGTGAGTAAATTGGCCATTTTCATGCACTTTTAACCATTCCATAAATCTTGTGTTTTGGGCCCCTGGAAGCATGAAAATCACTTTAAACATGCTAATTTTAGCTCTAACACTGATGATCCACCTACAAATGTGAACTGACGTTCAAAAATAAAACATTTGAAAACGGACCATTTTCCACATTTCTGAAGCATGACGTAATGGGGGGGGTGTTATCTCTTTTGTCGAAAATCAGCCGTTTTTGCTCGAACATTAAATGCCTCCAAATGGTATTTATTTCACTTCCCGAGCCCCTGGAAGCATGAAAATCACTTTAAACATGCTAATTTTAGCTCTAACACTGATGATCCACCTACAAATGTGAACTGATGTTCAAAAATAAAACATTTGAAAGCGGACCATTTTCCACATTTCTGAAGCATGACGTAATGGGGGGGTGTTATCTCTTTTGTCGTAAATCAGCCGTTTTTGCTCGAACATTAAATGCCTCCAAATGGTATTTAATTAACTTCCCGAGCCCCTGGAAGCATGAAAATCACTTTAAACATGCTAATTTTAGCTCTAACACTGATGATCCACCTACAAATGTGAACTGACGTTCAAAAATAAAACATTTGAAAACGGACCATTTTCCACATTTCTGAAGCATGACGTAATGGGGGGGTGTTATCTCTTTTGTCGAAAATCAGCCGTTTTTGCTCGAACATTAAATGCGTCCAAATGGTATTTAATTAACTTCCTGAGCCCCTGGAAGCATGAAAATCACTTTAAACATGCTAATTTTAGCTCTAACACTGATGATCCACCTACAAATGTGAACTGACGTTCAAAAATAAAACATTTGAAAACGGACCATTTTCCACATTTCTGAAGCATGACGTAATGGGGGGGTGTTATCTCTTTTGTCGAAAATCAGCCGTTTTTGCTGGAACATTAAATGCCTCCAAATGGTATTTAATTAACTTCCCGGGGTGAAGAAACCCTTTTTGAGAACTCAGAGTGAGTAAATTGGCCATTTTCATGCACTTTTAACCATTCCATAAATCTTGTGTTTTGGGCCCCTGGAAGCATGAAAATCACTTTAAACATGCTAATTTTAGCTCTAACACTGATGATCCACCTACAAATGTGAACTGACGTTCAAAAATAAAACATTTGAAAACGGACCATTTTCCACATTTCTGAAGCATGACGTAATGGGGGGTGTTATCTCTTTTGTCGAAAATCAGCCGTTTTTGCTCGAACATTAAATGCCTCCAAATGGTATTTAATTAACTTCCCGGGGTGAAGAAACCCTTTTTGAGAACTCAGAGTGAGTAAATTGGCCATTTTCAAGCACTTTTAACCATTCCATAAATCTTGTGTTTTGGGCCCCTGGAAGCATGAAAATCACTTTAAACATGCTAATTTTAGCTCTAACACTGATGATCCACCTACAAATGTGAACTGACGTTCAAAAATAAAACATTTGAAAACGGACCATTTTCCACATTTCTGAAGCATGACGTAATGGGGGGGTGTTATCTCTTTTGTCGAAAATCAGCCGTTTTTGCTCGAACATTAAATGCGTCCAAATGGTATTTAATTAACTTCCTGAGCCCCTGGAAGCATGAAAATCACTTTAAACATGCTAATTTTAGCTCTAACACTGATGATCCACCTACAAATGTGAACTGACGTTCAAAAATAAAACATTTGAAAACGGACCATTTTCCACATTTCTGAAGCATGACGTAATGGGGGGGTGTTATCTCTTTTGTCGAAAATCAGCCGTTTTTGCTGGAACATTAAATGCCTCCAAATGGTATTTAATTAACTTCCCGGGGTGAAGAAACCCTTTTTGAGAACTCAGAGTGAGTAAATTGGCCATTTTCATGCACTTTTAACCATTCCATAAATCTTGTGTTTTGGGCCCCTGGAAGCATGAAAATCACTTTAAACATGGTAATTTTAGCTCTAACACTGATGATCCACCTACAAATGTGAACTGACGTTCAAAAATAAAACATTTGAAAACGGACCATTTTCCACATTTCTGAAGCATGACGTAATGGGGGGTGTTATCTCTTTTGTCGAAAATCAGCCGTTTTTGCACGAAAATTAAATGCCTCCAAATGGTATTTAATTAACTTCTCGAGCCCCTGGAAGCATGAAAATCACTGTAAACATGCTAATTTTAGCTCTAACACTGATGATCCACCTACAAATGTGAACTGACGTTCAAAAATAAAACATTTGAAAACGGACCATTTTCCACATTTCTGAAGCATGACGTAATGGGGGGGTGTTATCTCTTTTGTCGAAAATCAGCCGTTTTTGCTGGAACATTAAATGCCTCCAAATTGTATTTAATTAACTTCCCGGGGTGAAGAAACCCTTTTTGAGAACTCAGAGTGAGTAAATTGGCCATTTTCATGCACTTTTAACCATTCCATAAATCTTGTGTTTTGGGCCCCTGGAAGCATGAAAATCACTTTAAACATGCTAATTTTAGCTCTAACACTGATGATCCACCTACAAATGTGAACTGACGTTCAAAAATAAAACATTTGAAAACGGACCATTTTCCACATTTCTGAAGCATGACGTAATGGGGGGGGTGTTATCTCTTTTGTCGAAAATCAGCCGTTTTTGCTCGAACATTAAATGCCTCCAAATGGTATTTATTTCACTTCCCGAGCCCCTGGAAGCATGAAAATCACTTTAAACATGCTAATTTTAGCTCTAACACTGATGATCCACCTACAAATGTGAACTGATGTTCAAAAATAAAACATTTGAAAGCGGACCATTTTCCACATTTCTGAAGCATGACGTAATGGGGGGGTGTTATCTCTTTTGTCGTAAATCAGCCGTTTTTGCTCGAACATTAAATGCCTCCAAATGGTATTTAATTAACTTCCCGAGCCCCTGGAAGCATGAAAATCACTTTAAACATGCTAATTTTAGCTCTAACACTGATGATCCACCTACAAATGTGAACTGACGTTCAAAAATAAAACATTTGAAAACGGACCATTTTCCATATTTCTGAAGCATGACGTAATGGGGGGGTGTTATCTCTTTTGTCGAAAATCAGCCGTTTTTGCTCGAACATTAAATGCCTCCAAATGGTATTTAATTAACTTCCCGGGGTGAAGAAACCCTTTTTGAGAACTCAGAGTGAGTAAATTGGCCATTTTCATGCACTTTTAACCATTCCATAAATCTTGTGTTTTGGGCCCCTGGAAGCATGAAAATCACTTTAAACATGCTAATTTTAGCTCTAACACTGATGATCCACCTACAAATGTGAACTGACGTTCAAAAATAAAACATTTGAAAACGGACCATTTTCCACATTTCTGAAGCATGACGTAATGGGGGGGTGTTATCTCTTTTGTCGAAAATCAGCCGTTTTTGCTGGAACATTAAATGCCTCCAAATTGTATTTAATTAACTTCCCGGGGTGAAGAAACCCTTTTTGAGAACTCAGAGTGAGTAAATTGGCCATTTTCATGCACTTTTAACCATTCCATAAATCTTGTGTTTTGGGCCCCTGGAAGCATGAAAATCACTTTAAACATGCTATTTTTAGCTCTAACACTGATGATCCACCTACAAATGTGAACTGACGTTCAAAAATAAAACATTTGAAAACGGACCATTTTCCACATTTCTGAAGCATGACGTAATGGGGGGGTGTTATCTCTTTTGTCGAAAATCAGCCGTTTTTGCTCGAACATTAAATGGTATTTATTTCACTTCCCGAGCCCCTGGAAGCATGAAAATCACTTTAAACATGCTAATTTTAGCTCTAACACTGATTGAATTGAATTGAATTGAAAATTCCATTTATATAGCGCATAACCACCCGAAGGCCTCGCAGCGCTGTTTAACATTTCATGAAAATCACTTTAAACATGCTAATTTTAGCTCTAACACTGATGATCCACCTACAAATGTGAACTGACGTTCAAAAATAAAACATTTGAAAACGGACCATTTTCCACATTTCTGAAGCATGACGTAATGGGGGGGTGTTATCTCTTTTGTCGAAAATCAGCCGTTTTTGCTGGAACATTAAATGCCTCCAAATGGTATTTAATTAACTTCCCGGGGTGAAGAAACCCTTTTTGAGAACTCAGAGTGAGTAAATTGGCCATTTTCATGCACTTTTAACCATTCCATAAATCTTGTGTTTTGGGCCCCTGGAAGCATGAAAATCACTTTAAACATGCTAATTTTAGCTCTAACACTGATGATCCACCTACAAATGTGAACTGACGTTCAAAAATAAAACATTTGAAAACGGACCATTTTCCACATTTCTGAAGCATGACGTAATGGGGGGGGTGTTATCTCTTTTGTCGAAAATCAGCCGTTTTTGCTCGAACATTAAATGCCTCCAAATGGTATTTATTTCACTTCCCGAGCCCCTGGAAGCATGAAAATCACTTTAAACATGCTAATTTTAGCTCTAACACTGATGATCCACCTACAAATGTGAACTGATGTTCAAAAATAAAACATTTGAAAGCGGACCATTTTCCACATTTCTGAAGCATGACGTAATGGGGGGGTGTTATCTCTTTTGTCGTAAATCAGCCGTTTTTGCTCGAACATTAAATGCCTCCAAATGGTATTTAATTAACTTCCCGAGCCCCTGGAAGCATGAAAATCACTTTAAACATGCTAATTTTAGCTCTAACACTGATGATCCACCTACAAATGTGAACTGACGTTCAAAAATAAAACATTTGAAAACGGACCATTTTCCATATTTCTGAAGCATGACGTAATGGGGGGGTGTTATCTCTTTTGTCGAAAATCAGCCGTTTTTGCTCGAACATTAAATGCCTCCAAATGGTATTTAATTAACTTCCCGGGGTGAAGAAACCCTTTTTGAGAACTCAGAGTGAGTAAATTGGCCATTTTCATGCACTTTTAACCATTCCATAAATCTTGTGTTTTGGGCCCCTGGAAGCATGAAAATCACTTTAAACATGCTAATTTTAGCTCTAACACTGATGATCCACCTACAAATGTGAACTGACGTTCAAAAATAAAACATTTGAAAACGGACCATTTTCCACATTTCTGAAGCATGACGTAATGGGGGGGTTTTATCTCGTTTGTCGAAAATCAGCCATTTTTGCTCGAACATTAAATGCCTCCAAATGGTATTTATTTCACTTCCCGAGCCCCTGGAAGCATGAAAATCACTTTAAACATGCTAATTTTAGCTCTAACACTGATGATCCACCTACAAATGTGAACTGACGTTCAAAAATAAAACATTTGAAAACGGACCATTTTCCACATTTCTGAAGCATGACGTAATGGGGGGGTGTTATCTCTTTTGTCGAAAATCAGCCGTTTTTGCTCGAACATTAAATGCCTCCAAATGGTATTTAATTAACTTCCCGGGGTGAAGAAACCCTTTTTGAGAACTCAGAGTGAGTAAATTGGCCATTTTCAAGCACTTTTAACCATTCCATAAATCTTGTGTTTTGGGCCCCTGGAAGCATGAAAATCACTTTAAACATGCTAATTTTAGCTCTAACACTGATGATCCACCTACAAATGTGAACTGACGTTCAAAAATAAAACATTTGAAAACGGACCATTTTCCACATTTCTGAAGCATGACGTAATGGGGGGGTGTTATCTCTTTTGTCGAAAATCAGCCGTTTTTGCTCGAACATTAAATGCGTCCAAATGGTATTTAATTAACTTCCTGAGCCCCTGGAAGCATGAAAATCACTTTAAACATGCTAATTTTAGCTCTAACACTGATGATCCACCTACAAATGTGAACTGACGTTCAAAAATAAAACATTTGAAAACGGACCATTTTCCACATTTCTGAAGCATGACGTAATGGGGGGGTGTTATCTCTTTTGTCGAAAATCAGCCGTTTTTGCTGGAACATTAAATGCCTCCAAATGGTATTTAATTAACTTCCCGGGGTGAAGAAACCCTTTTTGAGAACTCAGAGTGAGTAAATTGGCCATTTTCATGCACTTTTAACCATTCCATAAATCTTGTGTTTTGGGCCCCTGGAAGCATGAAAATCACTTTAAACATGGTAATTTTAGCTCTAACACTGATGATCCACCTACAAATGTGAACTGACGTTCAAAAATAAAACATTTGAAAACGGACCATTTTCCACATTTCTGAAGCATGACGTAATGGGGGGGTGTTATCTCTTTTGTCGAAAATCTGCCGTTTTTGCTCGAACATTAAATGCCTCCAAATGGTATTTATTTCACTTCCCGAGCCCCTGGAAGCATGAAAATCACTTTAAACATGCTAATTTTAGCTCTAACACTGATGATCCACCTACAAATGTGAACTGACGTTCAAAAATAAAACATTTGAAAACGGACCATTTTCCACATTTCTGAAGCATGACGTAATGGGGGGGTGTTATCTCTTTTGTCGAAAATCAGCCGTTTTTGCTGGAACATTAAATGCCTCCAAATTGTATTTAATTAACTTCCCGGGGTGAAGAAACCCTTTTTGAGAACTCAGAGTGAGTAAATTGGCCATTTTCATGCACTTTTAACCATTCCATAAATCTTGTGTTTTGGGCCCCTGGAAGCATGAAAATCACTTTAAACATGCTATTTTTAGCTCTAACACGGATGATCCACCTACAAATGTGAACTGACGTTCAAAAATAAAACATTTGAAAACGGACCATTTTCCACATTTCTGAAGCATGACGTAATGGGGGGGTGTTATCTCTTTTGTCGAAAATCAGCCGTTTTTGCTCGAACATTAAATGCCTCCAAATGGTATTTATTTCACTTCCCGAGCCCCTGGAAGCATGAAAATCACTTTAAACATGCTAATTTTAGCTCTAACACTGATTGAATTGAATTGAATTGAAAATTCCATTTATATAGCGCATAACCACCCGAAGGCCTCGCAGCGCTGTTTAACATTTCATGAAAATCACTTTAAACATGCTAATTTTAGCTCTAACACTGATGATCCACCTACAAATGTGAACTGACGTTCAAAAATAAAACATTTGAAAACGGACCATTTTCCACATTTCTGAAGCATGACGTAATGGGGGGGTGTTATCTCTTTTGTCGAAAATCAGCCGTTTTTGCTGGAACATTAAATGCCTCCAAATGGTATTTAATTAACTTCCCGGGGTGAAGAAACCCTTTTTGAGAACTCAGAGTGAGTAAATTGGCCATTTTCATGCACTTTTAACCATTCCATAAATCTTGTGTTTTGGGCCCCTGGAAGCATGAAAATCACTTTAAACATGCTAATTTTAGCTCTAACACTGAGGATCCACCTACAAATGTGAACTGACGTTCAAAAATAAAACATTTGAAAACGGACCATTTTCCACATTTCTGAAGCATGACGTAATGGGGGGGGTGTTATCTCTTTTGTCGAAAATCAGCCGTTTTTGCTCGAACATTAAATGCCTCCAAATGGTATTTATTTCACTTTCCGAGCCCCTGGAAGCATGAAAATCACTTTAAACATGCTAATTTTAGCTCTAACACTGATGATCCACCTACAAATGTGAACTGATGTTCAAAAATAAAACATTTGAAAGCGGACCATTTTCCACATTTCTGAAGCATGACGTAATGGGGGGGTGTTATCTCTTTTGTCGTAAATCAGCCGTTTTTGCTCGAACATTAAATGCCTCCAAATGGTATTTAATTAACTTCCCGAGCCCCTGGAAGCATGAAAATCACTTTAAACATGCTAATTTTAGCTCTAACACTGATGATCCACCTACAAATGTGAACTGACGTTCAAAAATAAAACATTTGAAAACGGACCATTTTCCATATTTCTGAAGCATGACGTAATGGGGGGGTGTTATCTCTTTTGTCGAAAATCAGCCGTTTTTGCTCGAACATTAAATGCCTCCAAATGGTATTTAATTAACTTCCCGGGGTGAAGAAACCCTTTTTGAGAACTCAGAGTGAGTAAATTGGCCATTTTCATGCACTTTTAACCATTCCATAAATCTTGTGTTTTGGGCCCCTGGAAGCATGAAAATCACTTTAAACATGCTAATTTTAGCTCTAACACTGATGATCCACCTACAAATGTGAACTGACGTTCAAAAATAAAACATTTGAAAACGGACCATTTTCCACATTTCTGAAGCATGACGTAATGGGGGGGTGTTATCTCTTTTGTCGAAAATCTGCCGTTTTTGCTCGAACATTAAATGCCTCCAAATGGTATTTATTTCACTTCCCGAGCCCCTGGAAGCATGAAAATCACTTTAAACATGCTAATTTTAGCTCTAACACTGATGATCCACCTACAAATGTGAACTGACGTTCAAAAATAAAACTTTTGAAAACGGACCATTTTCCACATTTCTGAAGCATGACGTAATGGGGGGGTGTTATCTCTTTTGTCGAAAATCAGCCGTTTTTGCTGGAACATTAAATGCCTCCAAATTGTATTTAATTAACTTCCCGGGGTGAAGAAACCCTTTTTGAGAACTCAGAGTGAGTAAATTGGCCATTTTCATGCACTTTTAACCATTCCATAAATCTTGTGTTTTGGGCCCCTGGAAGCATGAAAATCACTTTAAACATGCTATTTTTAGCTCTAACACTGATGATCCACCTACAAATGTGAACTGACGTTCAAAAATAAAACATTTGAAAACGGACCATTTTCCACATTTCTGAAGCATGACGTAATGGGGGGGTGTTATCTCTTTTGTCGAAAATCAGCCGTTTTTGCTCGAACATTAAATGCCTCCAAATGGTATTTATTTCACTTCCCGAGCCCCTGGAAGCATGAAAATCACTTTAAACATGCTAATTTTAGCTCTAACACTGATTGAATTGAATTGAATTGAAAATTCCATTTATATAGCGCATAACCACCCGAAGGCCTCGCAGCGCTGTTTAACATTTCATGAAAATCACTTTAAACATGCTAATTTTAGCTCTAACACTGATGATCCACCTACAAATGTGAACTGACGTTCAAAAATAAAACATTTGAAAACGGACCATTTTCCACATTTCTGAAGCATGACGTAATGGGGGGGTGTTATCTCTTTTGTCGAAAATCAGCCGTTTTTGCTGGAACATTAAATGCCTCCAAATGGTATTTAATTAACTTCCCGGGGTGAAGAAACCCTTTTTGAGAACTCAGAGTGAGTAAATTGGCCATTTTCATGCACTTTTAACCATTCCATAAATCTTGTGTTTTGGGCCCCTGGAAGCATGAAAATCACTTTAAACATGCTAATTTTAGCTCTAACACTGATGATCCACCTACAAATGTGAACTGACGTTCAAAAATAAAACATTTGAAAACGGACCATTTTCCACATTTCTGAAGCATGACGTAATGGGGGGGGTGTTATCTCTTTTGTCGAAAATCAGCCGTTTTTGCTCGAACATTAAATGCCTCCAAATGGTATTTATTTCACTTCCCGAGCCCCTGGAAGCATGAAAATCACTTTAAACATGCTAATTTTAGCTCTAACACTGATGATCCACCTACAAATGTGAACTGATGTTCAAAAATAAAACATTTGAAAGCGGACCATTTTCCACATTTCTGAAGCATGACGTAATGGGGGGGTGTTATCTCTTTTGTCGTAAATCAGCCGTTTTTGATCGAACATTAAATGCCTCCAAATGGTATTTAATTAACTTCCCGAGCCCCTGGAAGCATGAAAATCACTTTAAACATGCTAATTTTAGCTCTAACACTGATGATCCACCTACAAATGTGAACTGACGTTCAAAAATAAAACATTTGAAAACGGACCATTTTCCATATTTCTGAAGCATGACGTAATGGGGGGGTGTTATCTCTTTTGTCGAAAATCAGCCGTTTTTGCTCGAACATTAAATGCCTCCAAATGGTATTTAATTAACTTCCCGGGGTGAAGAAACCCTTTTTGAGAACTCAGAGTGAGTAAATTGGCCATTTTCATGCACTTTTAACCATTCCATAAATCTTGTGTTTTGGGCCCCTGGAAGCATGAAAATCACTTTAAACATGCTAATTTTAGCTCTAACACTGATGATCCACCTACAAATGTGAACTGACGTTCAAAAATAAAACATTTGAAAACGGACCATTTTCCACATTTCTGAAGCATGACGTAATGGGGGGGTGTTATCTCTTTTGTCGAAAATCAGCCGTTTTTGCTCGAACATTAAATGCGTCCAAATGGTATTTAATTAACTTCCTGAGCCCCTGGAAGCATGAAAATCACTTTAAACATGCTAATTTTAGCTCTAACACTGATGATCCACCTACAAATGTGAACTGACGTTCAAAAATAAAACATTTGAAAACGGACCATTTTCCACATTTCTGAAGCATGACGTAATGGGGGGGTGTTATCTCTTTTGTCGAAAATCAGCCGTTTTTGCTGGAACATTAAATGCCTCCAAATGGTATTTAATTAACTTCCCGGGGTGAAGAACCCCTTTTTGAGAACTCAGAGTGAGTAAATTGGCCATTTTCATGCACTTTTAACCATTCCATAAATCTTGTGTTTTGGGCCCCTGGAAGCATGAAAATCACTTTAAACATGCTAATTTTAGCTCTAACACTGATGATCCACCTACAAATGTGAACTGACGTTCAAAAATAAAACATTTGAAAACGGACCATTTTCCACATTTCTGAAGCATGACGTAATGGGGGGGTTTTATCTCGTTTGTCGAAAATCAGCCGTTTTTGCTCGAACATTAAATGCCTCCAAATGGTATTTATTTCACTTCCCGAGCCCCTGGAAGCATGAAAATCACTTTAAACATGCTAATTTTAGCTCTAACACTGATGATCCACCTACAAATGTGAACTGACGTTCAAAAATAAAACATTTGAAAACGGACCATTTTCCACATTTCTGAAGCATGACGTAATGGGGGGGTGTTATCTCTTTTGTCGAAAATCAGCCGTTTTTGCTCGAACATTAAATGCCTCCAAATGGTATTTAATTAACTTCCCGGGGTGAAGAAACCCTTTTTGAGAACTCAGAGTGAGTAAATTGGCCATTTTCAAGCACTTTTAACCATTCCATAAATCTTGTGTTTTGGGCCCCTGGAAGCATGAAAATCACTTTAAACATGCTAATTTTAGCTCTAACACTGATGATCCACCTACAAATGTGAACTGACGTTCAAAAATAAAACATTTGAAAACGGACCATTTTCCACATTTCTGAAGCATGACGTAATGGGGGGGTGTTATCTCTTTTGTCGAAAATCAGCCGTTTTTGCTCGAACATTAAATGCGTCCAAATGGTATTTAATTAACTTCCTGAGCCCCTGGAAGCATGAAAATCACTTTAAACATGCTAATTTTAGCTCTAACACTGATGATCCACCTACAAATGTGAACTGACGTTCAAAAATAAAACATTTGAAAACGGACCATTTTCCACATTTCTGAAGCATGACGTAATGGGGGGGTGTTATCTCTTTTGTCGAAAATCAGCCGTTTTTGCTGGAACATTAAATGCCTCCAAATGGTATTTAATTAACTTCCCGGGGTGAAGAAACCCTTTTTGAGAACTCAGAGTGAGTAAATTGGCCATTTTCATGCACTTTTAACCATTCCATAAATCTTGTGTTTTGGGCCCCTGGAAGCATGAAAATCACTTTAAACATGGTAATTTTAGCTCTAACACTGATGATCCACCTACAAATGTGAACTGACGTTCAAAAATAAAACATTTGAAAACGGACCATTTTCCACATTTCTGAAGCATGACGTAATGGGGGGGTTTTATCTCGTTTGTCGAAAATCAGCCGTTTTTGCTCGAACATTAAATGCCTCCAAATGGTATTTATTTCACTTCCCGAGCCCCTGGAAGCATGAAAATCACTTTAAACATGCTAATTTTAGCTCTAACACTGATGATCCACCTACAAATGTGAACTGACGTTCAAAAATAAAACATTTGAAAACGGACCATTTTCCACATTTCTGAAGCATGACGTAATGGGGGGGTGTTATCTCTTTTGTCGAAAATCAGCCGTTTTTGCTGGAACATTAAATGCCTCCAAATGGTATTTAATTAACTTCCCAGGGTGAAGAAACCCTTTTTGAGAACTCAGAGTGAGTAAATTGGCCATTTTCATGCACTTTTAACCATTCCATAAATCTTGTGTTTTGGGCCCCTGGAAGCATGAAAATCACTTTAAACATGCTAATTTTAGCTCTAACACTGATGATCCACCTACAAATGTGAACTGACGTTCAAAAATAAAACATTTGAAAACGGACCATTTTCCACATTTCTGAAGCATGACGTAATGGGGGGGTGTTATCTCTTTTGTCGAAAATCTGCCGTTTTTGCTCGAACATTAAATGCCTCCAAATGGTATTTATTTCACTTCCCGAGCCCCTGGAAGCATGAAAATCACTTTAAACATGCTAATTTTAGCTCTAACACTGATGATCCACCTACAAATGTGAACTGACGTTCAAAAATAAAACATTTGAAAACGGACCATTTTCCACATTTCTGAAGCATGACGTAATGGGGGGGTGTTATCTCTTTTGTCGAAAATCAGCCGTTTTTGCTGGAACATTAAATGCCTCCAAATTGTATTTAATTAACTTCCCGGGGTGAAGAAACCCTTTTTGAGAACTCAGAGTGAGTAAATTGGCCATTTTCATGCACTTTTAACCATTCCATAAATCTTGTGTTTTGGGCCCCTGGAAGCATGAAAATCACTTTAAACATGCTATTTTTAGCTCTAACACTGATGATCCACCTACAAATGTGAACTGACGTTCAAAAATAAAACATTTGAAAACGGACCATTTTCCACATTTCTGAAGCATGACGTAATGGGGGGGTGTTATCTCTTTTGTCGAAAATCAGCCATTTTTGCTCGAACATTAAATGCCTCCAAATGGTATTTATTTCACTTCCCGAGCCCCTGGAAGCATGAAAATCACTTTAAACATGCTAATTTTAGCTCTAACACTGATTGAATTGAATTGAATTGAAAATTCCATTTATATAGCGCATAACCACCCGAAGGCCTCGCAGCGCTGTTTAACATTTCATGAAAATCACTTTAAACATGCTAATTTTAGCTCTAACACTGATGATCCACCTACAAATGTGAACTGACGTTCAAAAATAAAACATTTGAAAACGGACCATTTTCCACATTTCTGAAGCATGACGTAATGGGGGTGTGTTATCTCTTTTGTCGAAAATCAGCCGTTTTTGCTGGAACATTAAATGCCTCCAAATGGTATTTAATTAACTTCCCGGGGTGAAGAAACCCTTTTTGAGAACTCAGAGTGAGTAAATTGGCCATTTTCATGCACTTTTAACCATTCCATAAATCTTGTGTTTTGGGCCCCTGGAAGCATGAAAATCACTTTAAACATGCTAATTTTAGCTCTAACACTGATGATCCACCTACAAATGTGAACTGACGTTCAAAAATAAAACATTTGAAAACGGACCATTTTCCACATTTCTGAAGCATGACGTAATGGGGGGGGTGTTATCTCTTTTGTCGAAAATCAGCCGTTTTTGCTCGAACATTAAATGCCTCCAAATGGTATTTATTTCACTTCCCGAGCCCCTGGAAGCATGAAAATCACTTTAAACATGCTAATTTTAGCTCTAACACTGATGATCCACCTACAAATGTGAACTGATGTTCAAAAATAAAACATTTGAAAGCGGACCATTTTCCACATTTCTGAAGCATGACGTAATGGGGGGGTGTTATCTCTTTTGTCGTAAATCAGCCGTTTTTGCTCGAACATTAAATGCCTCCAAATGGTATTTAATTAACTTCCCGAGCCCCTGGAAGCATGAAAATCACTTTAAACATGCTAATTTTAGCTCTAACACTGATGATCCACCTACAAATGTGAACTGACGTTCAAAAATAAAACATTTGAAAACGGACCATTTTCCATATTTCTGAAGCATGACGTAATGGGGGGGTGTTATCTCTTTTGTCGAAAATCAGCCGTTTTTGCTCGAACATTAAATGCCTCCAAAAGGTATTTAATTAACTTCCCGAGCCCCTGGAAGCATGAAAATCACTTTAAACATGCTAATTTTAGCTCTAACACTGATGATCCACCTACAAATGTGAACTGACGTTCAAAAATAAAACATTTGAAAACGGACCATTTTCCACATTTCTGAAGCATGACGTAATGGGGGGTGTTATCTCTTTTGTCGAAAATCAGCCGTTTTTGCACGAAAATTAAATGCCTCCAAATGGTATTTAATTAACTTCTCGAGCCCCTGGAAGCATGAAAATCACTGTAAACATGCTAATTTTAGCTCTAACACTGATGATCCACCTACAAATGTGAACTGACGTTCAAAAATAAAACATTTGAAAACGGACCATTTTCCACATTTCTGAAGCATGACGTAATGGGGGGGTGTTATCTCTTTTGTCGAAAATCAGCCGTTTTTGCTCGAACATTAAATGCCTCCAAATGGTATTTAATTAACTTCCCGGGGTGAAGAAACCCTTTTTGAGAACTCAGAGTGAGTAAATTGGCCATTTTCATGCCCTTTTAACCATTCCATAAATCTTGTGTTTTGGGAACCTGGAAGCATGAAAATCACTTTAAACATACTAATTTTAGCTCTAACACTGATGATCCACCTACAAATGTGAACTGACGTTCAAAAATAAAACATTTGAAAACGGACCATTTTCCACATTTCTGAAGCATGAAGTAATGGGGGGGTGTTATCTCTTTTGTCGAAAATCAGCCGTTTTTGCTCGAACATTAAATGCCTCCAAATGGTATTTAATTAACTTCCCGAGCCCCTGGAAGCATGAAAATCACTTTAAACATGCTAATTTTAGCTCTAACACTGATGATCCACCTACAAATGTGAACTGACGTTCAAAAATAAAACATTTGAAAACGGACCATTTTCCACATTTCTGAAGCATGACGTAATGGGGGGTGTTATCTCTTTTGTCGAAAATCAGCCGTTTTTGCACGAAAATTAAATGCCTCCAAATGGTATTTAATTAACTTCTCGAGCCCCTGGAAGCATGAAAATCACTGTAAACATGCTAATTTTAGCTCTAACACTGATGATCCACCTACAAATGTGAACTGACGTTCAAAAATAAAACATTTGAAAACGGACCATTTTCCACATTTCTGAAGCATGACGTAATGGGGGGGGGTTATCTCTTTTGTCGAAAATCAGCCGTTTTTGCTCGAACATTAAATGCCTCCAAATGGTATTTAATTAACTTCCTGGGGTGAAGAAACCCTTTTTGAGAACTCAGAGTGAGTAAATTGGCCATTTTCATGCACTTTTAACCATTCCATAAATCTTGTGTTTTGGGCCCCTGGAAGCATGAAAATCACTTTAAACATGCTAATTTTAGCTCTAACACTGATGATCCACCTACAAATGTGAACTGACGTTCAAAAATAAAACATTTGAAAACGGACCATTTTCCACATTTCTGAAGCATGACGTAATGGGGGGGTGTTATCTCTTTTGTCGAAAATCAGCCGTTTTTGCTCGAACATTAAATGCGTCCAAATGGTATTTAATTAACTTCCTGAGCCCCTGGAAGCATGAAAATCACTTTAAACATGCTAATTTTAGCTCTAACACTGATGATCCACCTACAAATGTGAACTGACGTTCAAAAATAAAACATTTGAAAACGGACCATTTTCCACATTTCTGAAGCATGACGTAATGGGGGGGTGTTATCTCTTTTGTCGAAAATCAGCCGTTTTTGCTGGAACATTAAATGCCTCCAAATGGTATTTAATTAACTTCCCGGGGTGAAGAAACCCTTTTTGAGAACTCAGAGTGAGTAAATTGGCCATTTTCATGCACTTTTAACCATTCCATAAATCTTGTGTTTTGGGCCCCTGGAAGCATGAAAATCACTTTAAACATGGTAATTTTAGCTCTAACACTGATGATCCACCTACAAATGTGAACTGACGTTCAAAAATAAAACATTTGAAAACGGACCATTTTCCACATTTCTGAAGCATGACGTAATGGGGGGGTTTTATCTCGTTTGTCGAAAATCAGCCGTTTTTGCTCGAACATTAAATGCCTCCAAATGGTATTTATTTCACTTCCCGAGCCCCTGGAAGCATGAAAATCACTTTAAACATGCTAATTTTAGCTCTAACACTGATGATCCACCTACAAATGTGAACTGACGTTCAAAAATAAAACATTTGAAAACGGACCATTTTCCACATTTCTGAAGCATGACGTAATGGGGGGGTGTTATCTCTTTTGTCGAAAATCAGCCGTTTTTGCTGGAACATTAAATGCCTCCAAATGGTATTTAATTAACTTCCCGGGGTGAAGAAACCCTTTTTGAGAACTCAGAGTGAGTAAATTGGCCATTTTCATGCACTTTTAACCATTCCATAAATCTTGTGTTTTGGGCCCCTGGAAGCATGAAAATCACTTTAAACATGCTAATTTTAGCTCTAACACTGATGATCCACCTACAAATGTGAACTGACGTTCAAAAATAAAACATTTGAAAACGGACCATTTTCCACATTTCTGAAGCATGACGTAATGGGGGGGTGTTATCTCTTTTGTCGAAAATCAGCCGTTTTTGCTCGAACATTAAATGCCTCCAAATGGTATTTACTTAACTTCCCGGGGTGAAGAAACCCTTTTTGAGAACTCAGAGTGAGTAAATTGGCCATTTTCATGCCCTTTTAACCATTCCATAAATCTTGTGTTTTGGGAACCTGGAAGCATGAAAATCACTTTAAACATACTAATTTTAGCTCTAACACTGATGATCCACCTACAAATGTGAACTGACGTTCAAAAATAAAACATTTGAAAACGGACCATTTTCCACATTTCTGAAGCATGAAGTAATGGGGGGGTGTTATCTCTTTTGTCGAAAATCAGCCGTTTTTGCTCGAACATTAAATGCCTCCAAATGGTATTTAATTAACTTCCCGAGCCCCTGGAAGCATGAAAATCACTTTAAACATGCTAATTTTAGCTCTAACACTGATGATCCACCTACAAATGTGAACTGACGTTCAAAAATAAAACATTTGAAAACGGACCATTTTCCACATTTCTGAAGCATGACGTAATGGGGGGTGTTATCTCTTTTGTCGAAAATCAGCCGTTTTTGCACGAAAATTAAATGCCTCCAAATGGTATTTAATTAACTTCTCGAGCCCCTGGAAGCATGAAAATCACTGTAAACATGCTAATTTTAGCTCTAACACTGATGATCCACCTACAAATGTGAACTGACGTTCAAAAATAAAACATTTGAAAACGGACCATTTTCCACATTTCTGAAGCATGACGTAATGGGGGGGGGTTATCTCTTTTGTCGAAAATCAGCCGTTTTTGCTCGAACATTAAATGCCTCCAAATGGTATTTAATTAACTTCCTGGGGTGAAGAAACCCTTTTTGAGAACTCAGAGTGAGTAAATTGGCCATTTTCATGCACTTTTAACCATTCCATAAATCTTGTGTTTTGGGCCCCTGGAAGCATGAAAATCACTTTAAACATGCTAATTTTAGCTCTAACACTGATGATCCACCTACAAATGTGAACTGACGTTCAAAAATAAAACATTTGAAAACGGACCATTTTCCACATTTCTGAAGCATGACGTAATGGGGGGGTGTTATCTCTTTTGTCGAAAATCAGCCGTTTTTGCTCGAACATTAAATGCGTCCAAATGGTATTTAATTAACTTCCTGAGCCCCTGGAAGCATGAAAATCACTTTAAACATGCTAATTTTAGCTCTAACACTGATGATCCACCTACAAATGTGAACTGACGTTCAAAAATAAAACATTTGAAAACGGACCATTTTCCACATTTCTGAAGCATGACGTAATGGGGGGGTGTTATCTCTTTTGTCGAAAATCAGCCGTTTTTGCTGGAACATTAAATGCCTCCAAATGGTATTTAATTAACTTCCCGGGGTGAAGAAACCCTTTTTGAGAACTCAGAGTGAGTAAATTGGCCATTTTCATGCACTTTTAACCATTCCATAAATCTTGTGTTTTGGGCCCCTGGAAGCATGAAAATCACTTTAAACATGGTAATTTTAGCTCTAACACTGATGATCCACCTACAAATGTGAACTGACGTTCAAAAATAAAACATTTGAAAACGGACCATTTTCCACATTTCTGAAGCATGACGTAATGGGGGGGTTTTATCTCGTTTGTCGAAAATCAGCCGTTTTTGCTCGAACATTAAATGCCTCCAAATGGTATTTATTTCACTTCCCGAGCCCCTGGAAGCATGAAAATCACTTTAAACATGCTAATTTTAGCTCTAACACTGATGATCCACCTACAAATGTGAACTGACGTTCAAAAATAAAACATTTGAAAACGGACCATTTTCCACATTTCTGAAGCATGACGTAATGGGGGGGTGTTATCTCTTTTGTCGAAAATCAGCCGTTTTTGCTGGAACATTAAATGCCTCCAAATGGTATTTAATTAACTTCCCGGGGTGAAGAAACCCTTTTTGAGAACTCAGAGTGAGTAAATTGGCTATTTTCATGCACTTTTAACCATTCCATAAATCTTGTGTTTTGGGCCCCTGGAAGCATGAAAATCACTTTAAACATGCTAATTTTAGCTCTAACACCGATGATCCACCTACAAATGTGAACTGACGTTCAAAAATAAAACATTTGAAAACGGACCATTTTCCACATTTCTGAAGCATGACGTAATGGGGGGTGTTATCTCTTTTGTCGAAAATCTGCCGTTTTTGCTCGAACATTAAATGCCTCCAAATGGTATTTATTTCACTTCCCGAGCCCCTGGAAGCATGAAAATCACTTTAAACATGCTAATTTTAGCTCTAACACTGATGATCCACCTACAAATGTGAACTGACGTTCAAAAATAAAACATTTGAAAACGGACCATTTTCCACATTTCTGAAGCATGACGTAATGGGGGGGTGTTATCTCTTTTGTCGAAAATCAGCCGTTTTTGCTGGAACATTAAATGCCTCCAAATTGTATTTAATTAACTTCCCGGGGTGAAGAAACCCTTTTTGAGAACTCAGAGTGAGTAAATTGGCCATTTTCATGCACTTTTAACCATTCCATAAATCTTGTGTTTTGGGCCCCTGGAAGCATGAAAATCACTTTAAACATGCTATTTTTAGCTCTAACACTGATGATCCACCTACAAATGTGAACTGACGTTCAAAAATAAAACATTTGAAAACGGACCATTTTCCACATTTCTGAAGCATGACGTAATGGGGGGGGTGTTATCTCTTTTGTCGAAAATCAGCCGTTTTTGCTCGAACATTAAATGCCTCCAAATGGTATTTATTTCACTTCCCGAGCCCCTGGAAGCATGAAAATCACTTTAAACATGCTAATTTCAGCTCTAACACTGATTGAATTGAATTGAATTGAAAATTCCATTTATATAGCGCATAACCACCCGAAGGCCTCGCAGCGCTGTTTAACATTTCATGAAAATCACTTTAAACATGCTAATTTTAGCTCTAACACTGATGATCCACCTACAAATGTGAACTGACGTTCAAAAATAAAACATTTGAAAACGGACCATTTTCCACATTTCTGAAGCATGACGTAATGGGGGGGTGTTATCTCTTTTGTCGAAAATCAGCCGTTTTTGCTGGAACATTAAATGCCTCCAAATGGTATTTAATTAACTTCCCGGGGTGAAGAAACCCTTTTTGAGAACTCAGAGTGAGTAAATTGGCCATTTTCATGCACTTTTAACCATTCCATAAATCTTGTGTTTTGGGCCCCTGGAAGCATGAAAATCACTTTAAACATGCTAATTTTAGCTCTAACACTGATGATCCACCTACAAATGTGAACTGACGTTCAAAAATAAAACATTTGAAAACGGACCATTTTCCACATTTCTGAAGCATGACGTAATGGGGGGGGTGTTATCTCTTTTGTCGAAAATCAGCCGTTTTTGCTCGAACATTAAATGCCTCCAAATGGTATTTATTTCACTTCCCGAGCCCCTGGAAGCATTAAAATCACTTTAAACATGCTAATTTTAGCTCTAACACTGATGATCCACCTACAAATGTGAACTGATGTTCAAAAATAAAACATTTGAAAGCGGACCATTTTCCACATTTCTGAAGCATGACGTAATGGGGGGGTGTTATCTCTTTTGTCGTAAATCAGCCGTTTTTGCTCGAACATTAAATGCCTCCAAATGGTATTTAATTAACTTCCCGAGCCCCTGGAAGCATGAAAATCACTTTAAACATGCTAATTTTAGCTCTAACACTGATGATCCACCTACAAATGTGAACTGACGTTCAAAAATAAAACATTTGAAAACGGACCATTTTCCATATTTCTGAAGCATGACGTAATGGGGGGGTGTTATCTCTTTTGTCGAAAATCAGCCGTTTTTGCTCGAACATTAAATGCCTCCAAAAGGTATTTAATTAACTTCCCGAGCCCCTGGAAGCATGAAAATCACTTTAAACATGCTAATTTTAGCTCTAACACTGATGATCCACCTACAAATGTGAACTGACGTTCAAAAATAAAACATTTGAAAACGGACCATTTTCCACATTTCTGAAGCATGACGTAATGGGGGGTGTTATCTCTTTTGTCGAAAATCAGCCGTTTTTGCACGAAAATTAAATGCCTCCAAATGGTATTTAATTAACTTCTCGAGCCCCTGGAAGCATGAAAATCACTGTAAACATGCTAATTTTAGCTCTAACACTGATGATCCACCTACAAATGTGAACTGACGTTCAAAAATAAAACATTTGAAAACGGACCATTTTCCACATTTCTGAAGCATGACGTAATGGGGGGGGGGTTATCTCTTTTGTCGAAAATCAGCCGTTTTTGCTCGAACATTAAATGCCTCCAAATGGTATTTAATTAACTTCCTGGGGTGAAGAAACCCTTTTTGAGAACTCAGAGTGAGTAAATTGGCCATTTTCATGCACTTTTAACCATTCCATAAATCTTGTGTTTTGGGCCCCTGGAAGCATGAAAATCACTTTAAACATGATAATTTTAGCTCTAACACTGATGATCCACCTACAAATGTGAACTGACGTTCAAAAATAAAACATTTGAAAAAGGACCATTTTCCACATTTCTGAAGCATGACGTAATGGGGGGGTGTTATCTCTTTTGTCGAAAATCAGCCGTTTTTGCTGGAACATTAAATGCCTCCAAATGGTATTTAATTAACTTCCCGGGGTGAAGAAACCCTTTTTGAGAACTCAGAGTGAGTAAATTGGCCATTTTCATGCACTTTTAACCATTCCATAAATCTTGTGTTTTGGGCCCCTGGAAGCATGAAAATCACTTTAAACATGCTAATTTTAGCTCTAACACTGATGATCCACCTACAAATGTGAACTGACGTTCAAAAATAAAACATTTGAAAACGGACCATTTTCCACATTTCTGAAGCATGACGTAATGGGGGGGTGTTATCTCTTTTGTCGAAAATCAGCCGTTTTTGCTCGAACATTAAATGCGTCCAAATGGTATTTAATTAACTTCCTGAGCCCCTGGAAGCATGAAAATCACTTTAAACATGCTAATTTTAGCTCTAACACTGATGATCCACCTACAAATGTGAACTGACGTTCAAAAATAAAACATTTGAAAACGGACCATTTTCCACATTTCTGAAGCATGACGTAATGGGGGGGTGTTATCTCTTTTGTCGAAAATCAGCCGTTTTTGCTGGAACATTAAATGCCTCCAAATGGTATTTAATTAACTTCCCGGGGTGAAGAAACCCTTTTTGAGAACTCAGAGTGAGTAAATTGGCCATTTTCATGCACTTTTAACCATTCCATAAATCTTGTGTTTTGGGCCCCTGGAAGCATGAAAATCACTTTAAACATGCTAATTTTAGCTCTAACACTGATGATCCACCTACAAATGTGAACTGACGTTCAAAAATAAAACATTTGAAAACGGACCATTTTCCACATTTCTGAAGCATGACGTAATGGGGGGGTTTTATCTCGTTTGTCGAAAATCAGCCGTTTTTGCTCGAACATTAAATGCCTCCAAATGGTATTTATTTCACTTCCCGAGCCCCTGGAAGCATGAAAATCACTTTAAACATGCTAATTTTAGCTCTAACACTGATGATCCACCTACAAATGTGAACTGACGTTCAAAAATAAAACATTTGAAAACGGACCATTTTCCACATTTCTGAAGCATGACGTAATGGGGGGGTGTTATCTCTTTTGTCGAAAATCAGCCGTTTTTGCTCGAACATTAAATGCCTCCAAATGGTATTTAATTAACTTCCCGGGGTGAAGAAACCCTTTTTGAGAACTCAGAGTGAGTAAATTGGCCATTTTCAAGCACTTTTAACCATTCCATAAATCTTGTGTTTTGGGCCCCTGGAAGCATGAAAATCACTTTAAACATGCTAATTTTAGCTCTAACACTGATGATCCACCTACAAATGTGAACTGACGTTCAAAAATAAAACATTTGAAAACGGACCATTTTCCACATTTCTGAAGCATGACGTAATGGGGGGGTTTTATCTCGTTTGTCGAAAATCAGCCGTTTTTGCTCGAACATTAAATGCCTCCAAATGGTATTTATTTCACTTCCCGAGCCCCTGGAAGCATGAAAATCACTTTAAACATGCTAATTTTAGCTCTAACACTGATGATCCACCTACAAATGTGAACTGACGTTCAAAAATAAAACATTTGAAAACGGACCATTTTCCACATTTCTGAAGCATGACGTAATGGGGGGGGTGTTATCTCTTTTGTCGAAAATCAGCCGTTTTTGCTGGAACATTAAATGCCTCCAAATGGTATTTAATTAACTTACCGGGGTGAAGAAACCCTTTTTGAGAACTCAGAGTGAGTAAATTGGCCATTTTCATGCACTTTTAACCATTCCATAAATCTTGTGTTTTGGGCCCCTGGAAGCATGAAAATCACTTTAAACATGCTAATTTTAGCTCTAACACTGATGATCCACCTACAAATGTGAACTGACGTTCAAAAATAAAACATTTGAAAACGGACCATTTTCCACATTTCTGAAGCATGACGTAATGGGGGGGGTGTTATCTCTTTTGTCGAAAATCAGCCGTTTTTGCTCGAACATTAAATGCCTCCAAATGGTATTTATTTCACTTCCCGAGCCCCTGGAAGCATGAAAATCACTTTAAACATGCTAATTTTAGCTCTAACACTGATGATCCACCTACAAATGTGAACTGATGTTCAAAAATAAAACATTTGAAAGCGGACCATTTTCCACATTTCTGAAGCATGACGTAATGGGGGGGTGTTATCTCTTTTGTCGTAAATCAGCCGTTTTTGCTCGAACATTAAATGCCTCCAAATGGTATTTAATTAACTTCCCGAGCCCCTGGAAGCATGAAAATCACTTTAAACATGCTAATTTTAGCTCTAACACTGATGATCCACCTACAAATGTGAACTGACGTTCAAAAATAAAACATTTGAAAACGGACCATTTTCCATATTTCTGAAGCATGACGTAATGGGGGGGTGTTATCTCTTTTGTCGAAAATCAGCCGTTTTTGCTCGAACATTAAATGCCTCCAAAAGGTATTTAATTAACTTCCCGAGCCCCTGGAAGCATGAAAATCACTTTAAACATGCTAATTTTAGCTCTAACACTGATGATCCACCTACAAATGTGAACTGACGTTCAAAAATAAAACATTTGAAAACGGACCATTTTCCACATTTCTGAAGCATGACGTAATGGGGGGTGTTATCTCTTTTGTCGAAAATCAGCCGTTTTTGCACGAAAATTAAATGCCTCCAAATGGTATTTAATTAACTTCTCGAGACCCTGGAAGCATGAAAATCACTGTAAACATGCTAATTTTAGCTCTAACACTGATGATCCACCTACAAATGTGAACTGACGTTCAAAAATAAAACATTTGAAAACGGACCATTTTCCACATTTCTGAAGCATGACGTAATGGGGGGGGGTTATCTCTTTTGTCGAAAATCAGCCGTTTTTGCTCGAACATTAAATGCCTCCAAATGGTATTTAATTAACTTCCTGGGGTGAAGAAACCCTTTTTGAGAACTCAGAGTGAGTAAATTGGCCATTTTCATGCACTTTTAACCATTCCATAAATCTTGTGTTTTGGGCCCCTGGAAGCATGAAAATCACTTTAAACATGCTAATTTTAGCTCTAACACTGATGATCCACCTACAAATGTGAACTGACGTTCAAAAATAAAACATTTGAAAAAGGACCATTTTCCACATTTCTGAAGCATGACGTAATGGGGGGGTGTTATCTCTTTTGTCGAAAATCAGCCGTTTTTGCTGGAACATTAAATGCCTCCAAATGGTATTTAATTAACTTCCCGGGGTGAAGAAACCCTTTTTGAGAACTCAGAGTGAGTAAATTGGCCATTTTCATGCACTTTTAACCATTCCATAAATCTTGTGTTTTGGGCCCCTGGAAGCATGAAAATCACTTTAAACATGCTAATTTTAGCTCTAACACTGATGATCCACCTACAAATGTGAACTGACGTTCAAAAATAAAACATTTGAAAACGGACCATTTTCCACATTTCTGAAGCATGACGTAATGGGGGGGTGTTATCTCTTTTGTCGAAAATCAGCCGTTTTTGCTCGAACATTAAATGCGTCCAAATGGTATTTAATTAACTTCCTGAGCCCCTGGAAGCATGAAAATCACTTTAAACATGCTAATTTTAGCTCTAACACTGATGATCCACCTACAAATGTGAACTGACGTTCAAAAATAAAACATTTGAAAACGGACCATTTTCCACATTTCTGAAGCATGACGTAATGGGGGGGTGTTATCTCTTTTGTCGAAAATCAGCCGTTTTTGCTGGAACATTAAATGCCTCCAAATGGTATTTAATTAACTTCCCGGGGTGAAGAAACCCTTTTTGAGAACTCAGAGTGAGTAAATTGGCCATTTTCATGCACTTTTAACCATTCCATAAATCTTGTGTTTTGGGCCCCTGGAAGCATGAAAATCACTTTAAACATGCTAATTTTAGCTCTAACACTGATGATCCACCTACAAATGTGAACTGACGTTCAAAAATAAAACATTTGAAAACGGACCATTTTCCACATTTCTGAAGCATGACGTAATGGGGGGGTTTTATCTCGTTTGTCGAAAATCAGCCGTTTTTGCTCGAACATTAAATGCCTCCAAATGGTATTTATTTCACTTCCCGAGCCCCTGGAAGCATGAAAATCACTTTAAACATGCTAATTTTAGCTCTAACACTGATGATCCACCTACAAATGTGAACTGACGTTCAAAAATAAAACATTTGAAAACGGACCATTTTCAACATTTCTGAAACATGACGTAATGGGGGGGTGTTATCTCTTTTGTCGAAAATCAGCCGTTTTTGCTCGAACATTAAATGCCTCCAAATGGTATTTAATTAACTTCCCGGGGTGAAGAAACCCTTTTTGAGAACTCAGAGTGAGTAAATTGGCCATTTTCAAGCACTTTTAACCATTCCATAAATCTTGTGTTTTGGGCCCCTGGAAGCATGAAAATCACTTTAAACATGCTAATTTTAGCTCTAACACTGATGATCCACCTACAAATGTGAACTGACGTTCAAAAATAAAACATTTGAAAACGGACCATTTTCCACATTTCTGAAGCATGACGTAATGGGGGGGTTTTATCTCGTTTGTCGAAAATCAGCCGTTTTTGCTCGAACATTAAATGCCTCCAAATGGTATTTATTTCACTTCCCGAGCCCCTGGAAGCATGAAAATCACTTTAAACATGCTAATTTTAGCTCTAACACTGATGATCCACCTACAAATGTGAACTGACGTTCAAAAATAAAACATTTGAAAACGGACCATTTTCCACATTTCTGAAGCATGACGTAATGGGGGGGTGTTATCTCTTTTGTCGAAAATCAGCCGTTTTTGCTCGAACATTAAATGCCTCCAAATGGTATTTAATTAACTTCCCGGGGTGAAGAAACCCTTTTTGAGAACTCAGAGTGAGTAAATTGGCCATTTTCAAGCACTTTTAACCATTCCATAAATCTTGTGTTTTGGGCCCCTGGAAGCATGAAAATCACTTTAAACATGCTAATTTTAGCTCTAACACTGATGATCCACCTACAAATGTGAACTGACGTTCAAAAATAAAACATTTGAAAACGGACCATTTTCCACATTTCTGAAGCATGACGTAATGGGGGGGTTTTATCTCGTTTGTCGGAAATCAGCCGTTTTTGCTCGAACATTAAATGCCTCCAAATGGTATTTATTTCACTTCCCGAGCCCCTGGAAGCATGAAAATCACTTTAAACATGCTAATTTTAGCTCTAACACTGATGATCCACCTACAAATGTGAACTGACGTTCAAAAATAAAACATTTGAAAACGGACCATTTTCCACATTTCTGAAGCATGACGTAATGGGGGGGTGTTATCTCTTTTGTCGAAAATCAGCCGTTTTTGCTGGAACATTAAATGCCTCCAAATGGTATTTAATTAACTTCCCGGGGTGAAGAAACCCTTTTTGAGAACACAGAGTGAGTAAATTGGCCATTTTCATGCACTTTTAACCATTCCATAAATCTTGTGTTTTGGGACACTGGAAGCATGAAAATCACTTTAAACATGCTAATTTTAGCTCTAACACTGATGATCCACCTACAAATGTGAACTGACGTTCAAAAATAAAACATTTGAAAACGGATCATTTTCCACATTTCTGAAGCATGACGTAATGGGGGGGTGTTATCTCTTTTGTCGAAAATCAGCCGTTTTTGCTCGAACATTAAATGCCTCCAAATGGTATTTATTTCACTTCCCGAGCCCCTGGAAGCATGAAAATCACTTTAAACATGCTAATTTTAGCTCTAACACTGATGATCCACCTACAAATGTGAACTGACGTTCAAAAATAAAACATTTGAAAACGGACCATTTTCCACATTTCTGAAGCATGACGTAATGGGGGGTGTTATCTCTTTTGTCGAAAATCAGCCGTTTTTGCTGGAACATTAAATGCCTCCAAATGGTATTTAATTAACTTCCCGGGGTGAAGAAACCCTTTTTGAGAACTCAGAGTGAGTAAATTGGCCATTTTCATGCACTTTTAACCATTCCATAAATCTTGTGTTTTGGGCCCCTGGAAGCATGAAAATCACTTTAAACATGCTAATTTTAGCTCTAACACTGATGATCCACCTACAAATGTGAACTGACGTTCAAAAATAAAACATTTGAAAACGGACCATTTTCCACATTTCTGAAGCATGACGTAATGGGGGGGTGTTATCTCTTTTGTCGAAAATCAGCCGTTTTTGCTCGAACATTAAATGCCTCCAAATGGTATTTATTTCACTTCCCGAGGCCCTGGAAGCATGAAAATCACTTTAAACATGCTAATTTTAGCTCTAACACTGATGATCCACCTACAAATGTGAACTGATGTTCAAAAATAAAACATTTGAAAACGGACCATTTTCCACATTTCTGAAGCATGACGTAATGGGGGGGTGTTATCTCTTTTGTCGTAAATCAGCCGTTTGTGCTCGAACATTAAATGCCTCCAAATGGTATTTAATTAACTTCCCGAGCCCCTGGAAGCATGAAAATCACTTTAAACATGCTAATTTTAGCTCTAACACTGATGATCCACCTACAAATGTGAACTGACATTCAAAAATAAAACATTTGAAAACGGACCATTTTCCACATTTCTGAAGCATGACGTAATGGGGGGTGTTATCTCTTTTGTCGAAAATCAGCCGTTTTTGCTCGAACATTAAATGCCTCCAAATGGTATTTAATTAACTTCCCGAGCCCCTGGAAGCATGAAAATCACTTTAAACATGCTAATTTTAGCTCTAACACTGATGATCCACCTACAAATGTGAACTGACTTTCAAAAATAAAACATTTGAAAACGGACCATTTTCCACATTTCTGAAGCATGACGTAATGGGGGGTGTTATCTCTTTTGTCGAAAATCAGCCGTTTTTGCACGAAAATTAAATGCCTCCAAATGGTATTTAATTAACTTCTCGAGCCCCTGGAAGCATGAAAATCACTGTAAACATGCTAATTTTAGCTCTAACACTGATGATCCACCTACAAATGTGAACTGACGTTCAAAAATAAAACATTTGAAAACGGACCATTTTCCACATTTCTGAAGCATGACGTAATGGGGGGGTGTTATCTCTTTTGTCGAAAATCAGCCGTTTTTGCTCGAACATTAAATGCCTCCAAATGGTATTTAATTAACTTCCCGGGGTGAAGAAACCCTTTTTGAGAACTCAGAGTGAGTAAATTGGCCATTTTCATGCACTTTTAACCATTCCATAAATCTTGTGTTTTGGGCCCCTGGAAGCATGAAAATCACTTTAAACATGCTAATTTTAGCTCTAACACTGATGATCCACCTACAAATGTGAACTGACGTTCAAAAATAAAACATTTGAAAACGGACCATTTTCCACATTTCTGAAGCATGACGTAATGGGGGGGTGTTATCTCTTTTGTCGAAAATCAGCCGTTTTTGCTCGAACATTAAATGCGTCCAAATGGTATTTAATTAACTTCCTGAGCCCCTGGAAGCATGAAAATCACTTTAAACATGCTAATTTTAGCTCTAACACTGATGATCCACCTACAAATGTAAACTGACGTTCAAAAATAAAACATTTGAAAACGGACCATTTTCCACATTTCTGAAGCATGACGTAATGGGGGGGTGTTATCTCTTTTGTCGAAAATCAGCCGTTTTTGCTCGAACATTAAATGCCTCCAAATGGTATTTAATTAACTTCCCGGGGTGAAGAAACCCTTTTTGAGAACTCAGAGTGAGTAAATTGGCCATTTTCATGCACTTTTAACCATTCCATAAATCTTGTGTTTTGGGCCCCTGGAAGCATGAAAATCACTTTAAACATGCTAATTTTAGCTCTAACACTGATGATCCACCTACAAATGTGAACTGACGTTCAAAAATAAAACATTTGAAAACGGACCATTTTCCACATTTCTGAAGCATGACGTAATGGGGGGGGTTTTATCTCGTTTGTCGAAAATCAGCCGTTTTTGCTCGAACATTAAATGCCTCCAAATGGTATTTATTTCACTTCCCGAGCCCCTGGAAGCATGAAAATCACTTTAAACATGCTAATTTTAGCTCTAACACTGATGATCCACCTACAAATGTGAACTGACGTTCAAAAATAAAACATTTGAAAACGGACCATTTTCCACATTTCTGAAGCATGACGTAATGGGGGGGTGTTATCTCTTTTGTCGAAAATCAGCCGTTTTTGCTGGAACATTAAATGCCTCCAAATGGTATTTAATTAACTTCCCGGGGTGAAGAAACCCTTTTTGAGAACTCAGAGTGAGTAAATTGGCCATTTTCATGCACTTTTAACCATTCCATAAATCTTGTGTTTTGGGCCCCTGGAAGCATGAAAATCACTTTAAACATGCTAATTTTAGCTCTAACACTGATGATCCACCTACAAATGTGAACTGACGTTCAAAAATAAAACATTTGAAAACGGACCATTTTCCACATTTGTGAAGCATGACGTAATGGGGGGGTGTTATCTCTTTTGTCGAAAATCTGCCGTTTTTGCTCGAACATTAAATGCCTCCAAATGGTATTTATTTCACTTCCCGAGCCCCTGGAAGCATGAAAATCACTTTAAACATGCTAATTTTAGCTCTAACACTGATGATCCACCTACAAATGTGAACTGACGTTCAAAAATAAAACATTTGAAAACGGACCATTTTCCACATTTCTGAAGCATGACGTAATGGGGGGGTGTTATCTCTTTTGTCGAAAATCAGCCGTTTTTGCTGGAACATTAAATGCCTCCAAATTGTATTTAATTAACTTCCCGGGGTGAAGAAACCCTTTTTGAGAACTCAGAGTGAGTAAATTGGCCATTTTCATGCACTTTTAACCATTCCATAAATCTTGTGTTTTGGGCCCCTGGAAGCATGAAAATCACTTTAAACATGCTATTTTTAGCTCTAACACTGATGATCCACCTACAAATGTGAACTGACGTTCAAAAATAAAACATTTGAAAACGGACCATTTTCCACATTTCTGAAGCATGACGTAATGGGGGGGTGTTATCTCTTTTGTCGAAAATCAGCCGTTTTTGCTCGAACATTAAATGCCTCCAAATGGTATTTATTTCACTTCCCGAGCCCCTGGAAGCATGAAAATCACTTTAAACATGCTAATTTTAGCTCTAACACTGATGATCCACCTACAAATGTGAACTGACGTTCAAAAATAAAACATTTGAAAACGGACCATTTTCCACATTTCTGAAGCATGACGTAATGGGGGGTGTTATCTCTTTTGTCGAAAATCAGTCGTTTTTGCTCGAACATTAAATGCCTCCAAATGGTATTTAATTAACTTCCCGAGCCCCTGGAAGCATGAAAATCACTTTAAACATGCTAATTTTAGCTCTAACACTGATGATCCACCTACAAATGTGAACTGACGTTCAAAAATAAAACATTTGAAAACGGACCATTTTCCACATTTCTGAAGCATGACGTAATGGGGGGTGTTATCTCTTTTGTCGAAAATCAGCCGTTTTTGCACGAAAATTAAATGCCTCCAAATGGTATTTAATTAACTTCCCGAGCCCCTGGAAGCATGAAAATCACTTTAAACATGCTAATTTTAGCTCTAACACTGATGATCCACCTACAAATGTGAACTGACGTTCAAAAATAAAACATTTGAAAACGGACCATTTTCCACATTTCTGAAGCATGACGTAATGGGGGGGTGTTATCTCTTTTGTCGAAAATCAGCCGTTTTTGCTCGAACATTAAATGCCTCCAAATGGTATTTAATTAACTTCCCGAGCCCCTGGAAGCATGAAAATCACTTTAAACATGCTAATTTTAGCTCTAACACTGATGATCCACCTACAAATGTGAACTGACGTTCAAAAATAAAACATTTGAAAACGGACCATTTTCAACATTTCTGAAGCATGACGTAATGGGGGGTGTTATCTCTTTTGTCGAAAATCAGCCGTTTTTGCACGAAAATTAAATGCCTCCAAATGGTATTTAATTAACTTCTCGAGCCCCTGGAAGCCTGAAAATCACTGTAAACATGCTAATTTTAGCTCTAACACTGATGATCCACCTACAAATGTGAACTGACGTTCAAAAATAAAACATTTGAAAACGGACCATTTTCCACATTTCTGAAGCATGACGTAATGGGGGGGTGTTATCTCTTTTGTCGAAAATCAGCCGTTTTTGCTCGAACATTAAATGCCTCCAAATGGTATTTAATTAACTTTCCGGGGTGAAGAAACCCTTTTTGAGAACTCAGAGTGAGTAAATTGGCCATTTTCATGCACTTTTAACCATTCCATAAATCTTGTGTTTTGGGCCCCTGGAAGCATGAAAATCACTTTAAACATGCTAATTTTAGCTCTAACACTGATGATCCACCTACAAATGTGAACTGACGTTCAAAAATAAAACATTTGAAAAAGGACCATTTTCCACATTTCTGAAGCATGACGTAATGGGGGGGTGTTATCTCTTTTGTCGAAAATCAGCCGTTTTTGCTGGAACATTAAATGCCTCCAAATGGTATTTAATTAACTTCCCGGGGTGAAGAAACCCTTTTTGAGAACTCAGAGTGAGTAAATTGGCCATTTTCATGCACTTTTAACCATTCCATAAATCTTGTGTTTTGGGCCCCTGGAAGCATGAAAATCACTTTAAACATGCTAATTTTAGCTCTAACACTGATGATCCACCTACAAATGTGAACTGACGTTCAAAAATAAAACATTTGAAAACGGACCATTTTCCACATTTCTGAAGCATGACGTAATGGGGGGGTGTTATCTCTTTTGTCGAAAATCAGCCGTTTTTGCTCGAACATTAAATGCCTCCAAATGGTATTTAATTAACTTCCCGGGGTGAAGAAACCCTTTTTGAGAACTCAGAGTGAGTAAATTGGCCATTTTCAAGCACTTTTAACCATTCCATAAATCTTGTGTTTTGGGCCCCTGGAAGCATGAAAATCACTTTAAACATGCTAATTTTAGCTCTAACACTGATGATCCACCTACAAATGTGAACTGACGTTCAAAAATAAAACATTTGAAAACGGACCATTTTCCACATTTCTGAAGCATGACGTAATGGGGGGGTTTTATCTCGTTTGTCGAAAATCAGCCGTTTTTGCTCGAACATTAAATGCCTCCAAATGGTATTTATTTCACTTCCCGAGCCCCTGGAAGCATGAAAATCACTTTAAACATGCTAATTTTAGCTCTAACACTGATGATCCACCTACAAATGTGAACTGACGTTCAAAAATAAAACATTTGAAAACGGACCATTTTCCACATTTCTGAAGCATGACGTAATGGGGGGGTGTTATCTCTTTTGTCGAAAATCAGCCGTTTTTGCTCGAACATTAAATGCCTCCAAATGGTATTTAATTAACTTTCCGGGGTGAAGAAACCCTTTTTGAGAACTCAGAGTGAGTAAATTGGCCATTTTCATGCACTTTTAACCATTCCATAAATCTTGTGTTTTGGGCCCCTGGAAGCATGAAAATCACTGTAAACATGCTAATTTTAGCTCTAACACTGATGATCCACCTACAAATGTGAACTGACGTTCAAAAATAAAACATTTGAAAAAGGACCATTTTCCACATTTCTGAAGCATGACGTAATGGGGGGGTGTTATCTCTTTTGTCGAAAATCAGCCGTTTTTGCTGGAACATTAAATGCCTCCAAATGGTATTTAATTAACTTCCCGGGGTGAAGAAACCCTTTTTGAGAACTCAGAGTGAGTAAATTGGCCATTTTCATGCACTTTTAACCATTCCATAAATCTTGTGTTTTGGGCCCCTGGAAGCATGAAAATCACTTTAAACATGCTAATTTTAGCTCTAACACTGATGATCCACCTACAAATGTGAACTGACGTTCAAAAATAAAACATTTGAAAACGGACCATTTTCCACATTTCTGAAGCATGACGTAATGGGGGGGTGTTATCTCTTTTGTCGAAAATCAGCCGTTTTTGCTCGAACATTAAATGCCTCCAAATGGTATTTAATTAACTTCCCGGGGTGAAGAAACCCTTTTTGAGAACTCAGAGTGAGTAAATTGGCCATTTTCAAGCACTTTTAACCATTCCATAAATCTTGTGTTTTGGGCCCCTGGAAGCATGAAAATCACTTTAAACATGCTAATTTTAGCTCTAACACTGATGATCCACCTACAAATGTGAACTGACGTTCAAAAATAAAACATTTGGAAACGGACCATTTTCCACATTTCTGAAGCATGACGTAATGGGGGGGTTTTATCTCGTTTGTCGAAAATCAGCCGTTTTTGCTCGAACATTAAATGCCTCCAAATGGTATTTATTTCACTTCCCGAGCCCCTGGAAGCATGAAAATCACTTTAAACATGCTAATTTTAGCTCTAACACTGATGATCCACCTACAAATGTGAACTGACGTTCAAAAATAAAACATTTGAAAACGGACCATTTTCCACATTTCTGAAGCATGACGTAATGGGGGGGTGTTATCTCTTTTGTCGAAAATCAGCCGTTTTTGCTGGAACATTAAATGCCTCCAAATGGTATTTAATTAACTTCCCGGGGTGAAGAAACCCTTTTTGAGAACTCAGAGTGAGTAAATTGGCCATTTTCATGCACTTTTAACCATTCCATAAATCTTGTGTTTTGGGACACTGGAAGCATGAAAATCACTTTAAACATGCTAATTTTAGCTCTAACACTGATGATCCACCTACAAATGTGAACTGACGTTCAAAAATAAAACATTTGAAAACGGATCATTTTCCACATTTCTGAAGCATGACGTAATGGGGGGGTGTTATCTCTTTTGTCGAAAATCAGCCGTTTTTGCTCGAACATTAAATGCCTCCAAATGGTATTTATTTCACTTCCCGAGCCCCTGGAAGCATGAAAATCACTTTAAACATGCTAATTTTAGCTCTAACACTGATGATCCACCTACAAATGTGAACTGACGTTCAAAAATAAAACATTTGAAAACGGACCATTTTCCACATTTCTGAAGCATGACGTAATGGGGGGGTGTTATCTCTTTTGTCGAAAATCAGCCGTTTTTGCTGGAACATTAAATGCCTCCAAATGGTATTTAATTAACTTCCCGGGGTGAAGAAACCCTTTTTGAGAACTCAGAGTGAGTAAATTGGCCATTTTCATGCACTTTTAACCATTCCATAAATCTTGTGTTTTGGGCCCCTGGAAGCATGAAAATCACTTTAAACATGCTAATTTTAGCTCTAACACTGATGATCCACCTACAAATGTGAACTGACGTTCAAAAATAAAACATTTGAAAACGGACCATTTTCCACATTTCTGAAGCATGACGTAATGGGGGGGTGTTATCTCTTTTGTCGAAAATCAGCCGTTTTTGCTCGAACATTAAATGCCTCCAAATGGTATTTATTTCACTTCCCGAGCCCCTGGAAGCATGAAAATCACTTTAAACATGCTAATTTTAGCTCTAACACTGATGATCCACCTACAAATGTGAACTGATGTTCAAAAATAAAACATTTGAAAACGGACCATTTTCCACATTTCTGAAGCATGACGTAATGGGGGGGTGTTATCTCTTTTGTCGTAAATCAGCCGTTTTTGCTCGAACATTAAATGCCTCCAAATGGTATTTAATTAACTTCCCGAGCCCCTGGAAGCATGAAAATCACTTTAAACATGCTAATTTTAGCTCTAACACTGATGATCCACCTACAAATGTGAACTGACGTTCAAAAATAAAACATTTGAAAACGGACCATTTTCCACATTTCTGAAGCATGACGTAATGGGGGGGTGTTATCTCTTTTGTCGAAAATCAGCCGTTTTTGCTCGAACATTAAATGCCTCCAAATGGTATTTAATTAACTTCCCGAGCCCCTGGAAGCATGAAAATCACTTTAAACATGCTAATTTTAGCTCTAACACTGATGATCCACCTACAAATGTGAACTGACGTTCAAAAATAAAACATTTGAAAACGGACCATTTTCCACATTTCTGAAGCATGACGTAATGGGGGGTGTTATCTCTTTTGTCGAAAATCAGCCGTTTTTGCACAAAAATTAAATGCCTCCAAATGGTATTTAATTAACTTCTCGAGCCCCTGGAAGCATGAAAATCACTGTAAACATGCTAATTTTAGCTCTAACACTGATGATCCACCTACAAATGTGAACTGACGTTCAAAAATAAAACATTTGAAAACGGACCATTTTCCACATTTCTGAAGCATGACGTAATGGGGGGGTGTTATCTCTTTTGTCGAAAATCAGCCGTTTTTGCTGGAACATTAAATGCCTCCAAATGGTATTTAATTAACTTCCCGGGGTGAAGAAACCCTTTTTGAGAACTCAGAGTGAGTAAATTGGCCATTTTCATGCACTTTTAACCATTCCATAAATCTTGTGTTTTGGGCCCCTGGAAGCATGAAAATCACTTTAAACATGCTAATTTTAGCTCTAACACTGATGATCCACCTACAAATGTGAACTGACGTTCAAAAATAAAACATTTGAAAACGGACCATTTTCCACATTTCTGAAGCATGACGTAATGGGGGGGTGTTATCTCTTTTGTCGAAAATCAGCCGTTTTTGCTCGAACATTAAATGCCTCCAAATGGTATTTATTTCACTTCCCGAGCCCCTGGAAGCATGAAAATCACTTTAAACATGCTAATTTTAGCTCTAACACTGATGATCCACCTACAAATGTGAACTGACGTTCAAAAATAAAACATTTGAAAACGGACCATTTTCCACATTTCTGAAGCATGACGTAATGGGGGGGTGTTATCTCTTTTGTCGAAAATCAGCCGTTTTTGCTCGAACATTAAATGCCTCCAAATGGTATTTAATTAACTTCCCGGGGTGAAGAAACCCTTTTTGAGAACTCAGAGTGAGTAAATTGGCCATTTTCAAGCACTTTTAACCATTCCATAAATCTTGTGTTTTGGGCCCCTGGAAGCATGAAAATCACTTTAAACATGCTAATTTTAGCTCTAACACTGATGATCCACCTACAAATGTGAACTGACGTTCAAAAATAAAACATTTGAAAACGGACCATTTTCCAAATTTCTGAAGCATGACGTAATGGGGGGGTTTTATCTCGTTTGTCGAAAATCAGCCGTTTTTGCTCGAACATTAAATGCCTCCAAATGGTATTTATTTCACTTCCCGAGCCCCTGGAAGCATGAAAATCACTTTAAACATGCTAATTTTAGCTCTAACACTGATGATCCACCTACAAATGTGAACTGACGTTCAAAAATAAAACATTTGAAAACGGACCATTTTCCACATTTCTGAAGCATGACGTAATGGGGGGGTGTTATCTCTTTTGTCGAAAATCAGCCGTTTTTGCTGGAACATTAAATGCCTCCAAATGGTATTTAATTAACTTCCCGGGGTGAAGAAACCCTTTTTGAGAACTCAGAGTGAGTAAATTGGCCATTTTCATGCACTTTTAACCATTCCATAAATCTTGTGTTTTGGGACACTGGAAGCATGAAAATCACTTTAAACATGCTAATTTTAGCTCTAACACTGATGATCCACCTACAAATGTGAACTGACGTTCAAAAATAAAACATTTGAAAACGGATCATTTTCCACATTTCTGAAGCATGACGTAATGGGGGGGTGTTATCTCTTTTGTCGAAAATCAGCCGTTTTTGCTCGAACATTAAATGCCTCCAAATGGTATTTATTTCACTTCCCGAGCCCCTGGAAGCATGAAAATCACTTTAAACATGCTAATTTTAGCTCTAACACTGATGATCCACCTACAAATGTGAACTGACGTTCAAAAATAAAACATTTGAAAACTGACCATTTTCCACATTTCTGAAGCATGACGTAATGGGGGGGTGTTATCTCTTTTGTCGAAAATCAGCCGTTTTTGCTGGAACATTAAATGCCTCCAAATGGTATTTAATTAACTTCCCGGGGTGAAGAAACCCTTTTTGAGAACTCAGAGTGAGTAAATTGGCCATTTTCATGCACTTTTAACCATTCCATAAATCTTGTGTTTTGGGCCCCTGGAAGCATGAAAATCACTTTAAACATGCTAATTTTAGCTCTAACACTGATGATCCACCTACAAATGTGAACTGACGTTCAAAAATAAAACATTTGAAAACGGACCATTTTCCACATTTCTGAAGCATGACGTAATGGGGGGGTGTTATCTCTTTTGTCGAAAATCAGCCGTTTTTGCTCGAACATTAAATGCCTCCAAATGGTATTTATTTCACTTCCCGAGCCCCTGGAAGCATGAAAATCACTTTAAACATGCTAATTTTAGCTCTAACACTGATGATCCACCTACAAATGTGAACTGATGTTCAAAAATAAAACATTTGAAAACGGACCATTTTCCACATTTCTGAAGCATGACGTAATGGGGGGGTGTTATCTCTTTTGTCGTAAATCAGCCGTTTTTGCTCGAACATTAAATGCCTCCAAATGGTATTTAATTAACTTCCCGAGCCCCTGGAAGCATGAAAATCACTTTAAACATGCTAATTTTAGCTCTAACACTGATGATCCACCTACAAATGTGAACTGACGTTCAAAAATAAAACATTTGAAAACGGACCATTTTCCACATTTCTGAAGCATGACGTAATGGGGGGGTGTTATCTCTTTTGTCGAAAATCAGCCGTTTTTGCTCGAACATTAAATGCCTCCAAATGGTATTTAATTAACTTCCCGAGCCCCTGGAAGCATGAAAATCACTTTAAACATGCTAATTTTAGCTCTAACACTGATGATCCACCTACAAATGTGAACTGACGTTCAAAAATAAAACATTTGAAAACAGACCATTTTCCACATTTCTGAAGCATGACGTAATGGGGGGTGTTATCTCTTTTGTCGAAAATCAGCCGTTTTTGCACGAAAATTAAATGCCTCCAAATGGTATTTAATTAACTTCTCGAGCCCCTGGAAGCATGAAAATCACTGTAAACATGCTAATTTTAGCTCTAACACTGATGATCCACCTACAAATGTGAACTGACGTTCAAAAATAAAACATTTGAAAACGGACCATTTTCCACATTTCTGAAGCATGACGTAATGGGGGGGTGTTATCTCTTTTGTCGAAAATCAGCCGTTTTTGCTCGAACATTAAATGCCTCCAAATGGTATTTAATTAACTTCCCGGGGTGAAGAAACCCTTTTTGAGAACTCAGAGTGAGTAAATTGGCCATTTTCATGCACTTTTAACCATTCCATAAATCTTGTGTTTTGGGCCCCTGGAAGCATGAAAATCACTTTAAACATGCTAATTTTAGCTCTAACACTGATGATCCACCTACAAATGTGAACTGACGTTCAAAAATAAAACATTTGAAAAAGGACCATTTTCCACATTTCTTAAGCATGACGTAATGGGGGGGTGTTATCTCTTTTGTCGAAAATCAGCCGTTTTTGCTGGAACATTAAATGCCTCCAAATGGTATTTAATTAACTTCCCGGGGTGAAGAAACACTTTTTGAGAACTCAGAGTGAGTAAATTGGCCATTTTCATGCACTTTTAACCATTCCATAAATCTTGTGTTTTTGGCCCCTGGAAGCATGAAAATCACTTTAAACATGCTAATTTTAGCTCTAACACTGATGATCCACCTACAAATGTGAACTGACGTTCAAAAATAAAACATTTGAAAACGGACCATTTTCCACATTTCTGAAGCATGACGTAATGGGGGGGTGTTATCTCTTTTGTCGAAAATCAGCCGTTTTTGCTCGAACATTAAATGCGTCCAAATGGTATTTAATTAACTTCCTGAGCCCCTGGAAGCATGAAAATCACTTTAAACATGCTAATTTTAGCTCTAACACTGATGATCCACCTACAAATGTGAACTGACGTTCAAAAATAAAACATTTGAAAACGGACCATTTTCCACATTTCTGAAGCATGACGTAATGGGGGGGTGTTATCTCTTTTGTCGAAAATCAGCCGTTTTTGCTCGAACATTAAATGCCTCCAAATGGTATTTAATTAACTTCCCGGGGTGAAGAAACCCTTTTTGAGAACTCAGAGTGAGTAAATTGGCCATTTTCATGCACTTTTAACCATTCCATAAATCTTGTGTTTTGGGCCCCTGGAAGCATGAAAATCACTTTAAACATGCTAATTTTAGCTCTAACACTGATGATCCACCTACAAATGTGAACTGACGTTCAAAAATAAAACATTTGAAAACGGACCATTTTCCACATTTCTGAAGCATGACGTAATGGGGGGGTTTTATCTCGTTTGTCGAAAATCAGCCGTTTTTGCTCGAACATTAAATGCCTCCAAATGGTATTTATTTCACTTCCCGAGCCCCTGGAAGCATGAAAATCACTTTAAACATGCTAATTTTAGCTCTAACACTGATGATCCACCTACAAATGTGAACTGACGTTCAAAAATAAAACATTTGAAAACGGACCATTTTCCACATTTCTGAAGCATGACGTAATGGGGGGGTGTTATCTCTTTTGTCGAAAATCAGCCGTTTTTGCTGGAACATTAAATGCCTCCATATGGTATTTAATTAACTTCCCGGGGTGAAGAAACCCTTTTTGAGAACTCAGAGTGAGTAAATTGGCCATTTTCATGCACTTTTAACCATTCCATAAATCTTGTGTTTTGGGCCCCTGGAAGCATGAAAATCACTTTAAACATGCTAATTTTAGCTCTAACACTGATGATCCACCTACAAATGTGAACTGACGTTCAAAAATAAAACATTTGAAAACGGACCATTTTCCACATTTCTGAAGCATGACGTAATGGGGGGGTGTTATCTCTTTTGTCGAAAATCAGCCGTTTTTGCTCGAACATTAAATGCTTCCAAATGGTATTTATTTCACTTCCCGAGCCCCTGGAAGCATGAAAATCACTTTAAACATGCTAATTTTAGCTCTAACACTGATGATCCACCTACAAATGTGAACTGATGTTCAAAAATAAAACATTTGAAAACGGACCATTTTCCACATTTCTGAAGCATGACGTAATGGGGGGGTGTTATCTCTTTTGTCGTAAATCAGCCGTTTTTGCTCGAACATTAAATGCCTCCAAATGGTATTTAATTAACTTCCCGAGCCCCTGGAAGCATGAAAATCACTTTAAACATGCTAATTTTAGCTCTAACACTGATGATCCACCTACAAATGTGAACTGACGTTCAAAAATAAAACATTTGAAAACGGACCATTTTCCACATTTCTGAAGCATGACGTAATGGGGGGGGTGTTATCTCTTTTGTCGAAAATCAGCCGTTTTTGCTCGAACATTAAATGCCTCCAAATGGTATTTAATTAACTTCCCGAGCCCCTGGAAGCATGAAAATCACGTTAAACATGCTAATTTTAGCTCTAACACTGATGATCCACCTACAAATGTGAACTGACGTTCAAAAATAAAACATTTGAAAACGGACCATTTTCCACATTTCTGAAGCATGACGTAATGGGGGGTGTTATCTCTTTTGTCGAAAATCAGCCGTTTTTGCACGAAAATTAAATGCCTCCAAATGGTATTTAATTAACTTCTCGAGCCCCTGGAAGCATGAAAATCACTGTAAACATGCTAATTTTAGCTCTAACACTGATGATCCACCTACAAATGTGAACTGACGTTCAAAAATAAAACATTTGAAAACGGACCATTTTCCACATTTCTGAAGCATGACGTAATGGGGGGGTGTTATCTCTTTTGTCGAAAATCAGCCGTTTTTGCTCGAACATTAAATGCCTCCAAATGGTATTTAATTAACTTCCCGGGGTGAAGAAACCCTTTTTGAGAACTCAGAGTGAGTAAATTGGCCATTTTCATGCACTTTTAACCATTCCATAAATCTTGTGTTTTGGGCCCCTGGAAGCATGAAAATCACTTTAAACATGCTAATTTTAGCTCTAACACTGATGATCCACCTACAAATGTGAACTGACGTTCAAAAATAAAACATTTGAAAAAGGACCATTTTCCACATTTCTGAAGCATGACGTAATGGGGGGGTGTTATCTCTTTTGTCGAAAATCAGCCGTTTTTGCTGGAACATTAAATGCCTCCAAATGGTATTTAATTAACTTCCCGGGGTGAAGAAACCCTTTTTGAGAACTCAGAGTGAGTAAATTGGCCATTTTCATGCACTTTTAACCATTCCATAAATCTTGTGTTTTGGGCCCCTGGAAGCATGAAAATCACTTTAAACATGCTAATTTTAGCTCTAACACTGATGATCCACCTACAAATGTGAACTGACGTTCAAAAATAAAACATTTGAAAACGGACCATTTTCCACATTTCTGAAGCATGACGTAATGGGGGGGTGTTATCTCTTTTGTCGAAAATCTGCCGTTTTTGCTCGAACATTAAATGCCTCCAAATGGTATTTATTTCACTTCCCGAGCCCCTGGAAGCATGAAAATCACTTTAAACATGCTAATTTTAGCTCTAACACTGATGATCCACCTACAAATGTGAACTGACGTTCAAAAATAAAACATTTGAAAACGGACCATTTTCCACATTTCTGAAGCATGACGTAATGGGGGGGTGTTATCTCTTTTGTCGAAAATCAGCCGTTTTTGCTGGAACATTAAATGCCTCCAAATTGTATTTAATTAACTTCCCGGGGTGAAGAAACCCTTTTTGAGAACTCAGAGTGAGTAAATTGGCCATTTTCATGCACTTTTAACCATTCCATAAATCTTGTGTTTTGGGCCCCTGGAAGCATGAAAATCACTTTAAACATGCTATTTTTAGCTCTAACACTGATGATCCACCTACAAATGTGAACTGACGTTCAAAAATAAAACATTTGAAAACGGACCATTTTCCACATTTCTGAAGCATGACGTAATGGGGGGGTGTTATCTCTTTTGTCGAAAATCAGCCGTTTTTGCTCGAACATTAAATGCCTCCAAATGGTATTTATTTCACTTCCCGAGCCCCTGGAAGCATGAAAATCACTTTAAACATGCTAATTTTAGCTCTAACACTGATGATCCACCTACAAATGTGAACTGACGTTCAAAAATAAAACATTTGAAAACGGACCATTTTCCACATTTCTGAAGCATGACGTAATGGGGGGTGTTATCTCTTTTGTCGAAAATCAGCCGTTTTTGCTCGAACATTAAATGCCTCCAAATGGTATTTAATTAACTTCCCGAGCCCCTGGAAGCATGAAAATCACTTTAAACATGCTAATTTTAGCTCTAACACTGATGATCCACCTACAAATGTGAACTGACGTTCAAAAATAAAACATTTGAAAACGGACCATTTTCCACATTTCTGAAGCATGACGTAATGGGGGGGTGTTATCTCTTTTGTCGAAAATCAGCCGTTTTTGCTGGAACATTAAATGCCTCCAAATGGTATTTAATTAACTTCCCGGGGTGAAGAAACCCTTTTTGAGAACTCAGAGTGAGTAAATTGGCCATTTTCATGCACTTTTAACCATTCCATAAATCTTGTGTTTTGGGCCCCTGGAAGCATGAAAATCACTTTAAACATGCTAATTTTAGCTCTAACACTGATGATCCACCTACAAATGTGAACTGACGTTCAAAAATAAAACATTTGAAAACGGACCATTTTCCACATTTCTGAAGCATGACGTAATGGGGGGGTGTTATCTCTTTTGTCGAAAATCAGCCGTTTTTGCTCGAACATTAAATGCCTCCAAATGGTATTTATTTCACTTCCCGAGCCCCTGGAAGCATGAAAATCACTTTAAACATGCTAATTTTAGCTCTAACACTGATGATCCACCTACAAATGTGAACTGATGTTCAAAAATAAAACATTTGAAAACGGACCATTTTCCACATTTCTGAAGCATGACGTAATGGGGGGGTGTTATCTCTTTTGTCGTAAATCAGCCGTTTTTGCTCGAACATTAAATGCCTCCAAATGGTATTTAATTAACTTCCCGAGCCCCTGGAAGCATGAAAATCACTTTAAACATGCTAATTTTAGCTCTAACACTGATGATCCACCTACAAATGTGAACTGACGTTCAAAAATAAAACATTTGAAAACGGACCATTTTCCACATTTCTGAAGCATGACGTAATGGGGGGGTGTTATCTCTTTTGTCGAAAATCAGCCGTTTTTGCTCGAACATTAAATGCCTCCAAATGGTATTTAATTAACTTCTCGAGCCCCTGGAAGCCTGAAAATCACTGTAAACATGCTAATTTTAGCTCTAACACTGATGATCCACCTACAAATGTGAACTGACGTTCAAAAATAAAACATTTGAAAACGGACCATTTTCCACATTTCTGAAGCATGACGTAATGGGGGGGTGTTATCTCTTTTGTCGAAAATCAGCCGTTTTTGCTCGAACATTAAATGCCTCCAAATGGTATTTAATTAACTTTCCGGGGTGAAGAAACCCTTTTTGAGAACTCTTAGTGAGTAAATTGGCCATTTTCATGCACTTTTAACCATTCCATAAATCTTGTGTTTTGGGCCCCTGGAAGCATGAAAATCACTTTAAACATGCTAATTTTAGCTCTAACACTGATGATCCACCTACAAATGTGAACTGACGTTCAAAAATAAAACATTTGAAAAAGGACCATTTTCCACATTTCTGAAGCATGACGTAATGGGGGGGGTGTTATCTCTTTTGTCGAAAATCAGCCGTTTTTGCTGGAACATTAAATGCCTCCAAATGGTATTTAATTAACTTCCCGGGGTGAAGAAACCCTTTTTGAGAACTCAGAGTGAGTAAATTGGCCATTTTCATGCACTTTTAACCATTCCATAAATCTTGTGTTTTGGGCCCCTGGAAGCATGAAAATCACTTTAAACATGCTAATTTTAGCTCTAACACTGATGATCCACCTACAAATGTGAACTGACGTTCAAAAATAAAACATTTGAAAACGGACCATTTTCCACATTTCTGAAGCATGACGTAATGGGGGGGTGTTATCTCTTTTGTCGAAAATCAGCCGTTTTTGCTCGAACATTAAATGCCTCCAAATGGTATTTAATTAACTTCCCGGGGTGAAGAAACCCTTTTTGAGAACTCAGAGTGAGTAAATTGGCCATTTTCAAGCACTTTTAACCATTCCATAAATCTTGTGTTTTGGGCCCCTGGAAGCATGAAAATCACTTTAAACATGCTAATTTTAGCTCTAACACTGATGATCCACCTACAAATGTGAACTGACGTTCAAAAATAAAACATTTGAAAACGGACCATTTTCCACATTTCTGAAGCATGACGTAATGGGGGGGTTTTATCTCGTTTGTCGAAAATCAGCCGTTTTTGCTCGAACATTAAATGCCTCCAAATGGTATTTATTTCACTTCCCGAGCCCCTGGAAGCATGAAAATCACTTTAAACATGCTAATTTTAGCTCTAACACTGATGATCCACCTACAAATGTGAACTGACGTTCAAAAATAAAACATTTGAAAACGGACCATTTTCCACATTTCTGAAGCATGACGTAATGGGGGGGGTGTTATCTCTTTTGTCGAAAATCAGCCGTTTTTGCTCGAACATTAAATGCCTCCAAATGGTATTTAATTAACTTTCCGGGGTGAAGAAACCCTTTTTGAGAACTCAGAGTGAGTAAATTGGCCATTTTCATGCACTTTTAACCATTCCATAAATCTTGTGTTTTGGGCCCCTGGAAGCATGAAAATCACTGTAAACATGCTAATTTTAGCTCTAACACTGATGATCCACCTACAAATGTGAACTGACGTTCAAAAATAAAACATTTGAAAAAGGACCATTTTCCACATTTCTGAAGCATGACGTAATGGGGGGGTGTTATCTCTTTTGTCGAAAATCAGCCGTTTTTGCTGGAACATTAAATGCCTCCAAATGGTATTTAATTAACTTCCCGGGGTGAAGAAACCCTTTTTGAGAACTCAGAGTGAGTAAATTGGCCATTTTCATGCACTTTTAACCATTCCATAAATCTTGTGTTTTGGGCCCCTGGAAGCATGAAAATCACTTTAAACATGCTAATTTTAGCTCTAACACTGATGATCCACCTACAAATGTGAACTGACGTTCAAAAATAAAACATTTGAAAACGGACCATTTTCCACATTTCTGAAGCATGACGTAATGGGGGGGTGTTATCTCTTTTGTCGAAAATCAGCCGTTTTTGCTCGAACATTAAATGCCTCCAAATGGTATTTAATTAACTTCCCGGGGTGAAGAAACCCTTTTTGAGAACTCAGAGTGAGTAAATTGGCCATTTTCAAGCACTTTTAACCATTCCATAAATCTTGTGTTTTGGGCCCCTGGAAGCATGAAAATCACTTTAAACATGCTAATTTTAGCTCTAACACTGATGATCCACCTACAAATGTGAACTGACGTTCAAAAATAAAACATTTGAAAACGGACCATTTTCCACATTTCTGAAGCATGACGTAATGGGGGGGTTTTATCTCGTTTGTCGAAAATCAGCCGTTTTTGCTCGAACATTAAATGCCTCCAAATGGTATTTATTTCACTTCCCGAGCCCCTGGAAGCATGAAAATCACTTTAAACATGCTAATTTTAGCTCTAACACTGATGATCCACCTACAAATGTGAACTGACGTTCAAAAATAAAACATTTGAAAACGGACCATTTTCCACATTTCTGAAGCATGACGTAATGGGGGGGTGTTATCTCTTTTGTCGAAAATCAGCCGTTTTTGCTCGAACATTAAATGCCTCCAAATGGTATTTAATTAACTTCCCGGGGTGAAGAAACCCTTTTTGAGAACTCAGAGTGAGTAAATTGGCCATTTTCAAGCACTTTTAACCATTCCATAAATCTTGTGTTTTGGGCCCCTGGAAGCATGAAAATCACTTTAAACATGCTAATTTTAGCTCTAACACTGATGATCCACCTACAAATGTGAACTGACGTTCAAAAATAAAACATTTGAAAACGGACCATTTTCCAAATTTCTGAAGCATGACGTAATGGGGGGGTTTTATCTCGTTTGTCGAAAATCAGCCGTTTTTGCTCGAACATTAAATGCCTCCAAATGGTATTTATTTCACTTCCCGAGCCCCTGGAAGCATGAAAATCACTTTAAACATGCTAATTTTAGCTCTAACACTGATGATCCACCTACAAATGTGAACTGACGTTCAAAAATAAAACATTTGAAAACGGACCATTTTCCACATTTCTGAAGCATGACGTAATGGGGGGGTGTTATCTCTTTTGTCGAAAATCAGCCGTTTTTGCTGGAACATTAAATGCCTCCAAATGGTATTTAATTAACTTCCCGGGGTGAAGAAACCCTTTTTGAGAACTCAGAGTGAGTAAATTGGCCATTTTCATGCACTTTTAACCATTCCATAAATCTTGTGTTTTGGGACACTGGAAGCATGAAAATCACTTTAAACATGCTAATTTTAGCTCTAACACTGATGATCCACCTACAAATGTGAACTGACGTTCAAAAATAAAACATTTGAAAACGGATCATTTTCCACATTTCTGAAGCATGACGTAATGGGGGGGTGTTATCTCTTTTGTCGAAAATCAGCCGTTTTTGCTCGAACATTAAATGCCTCCAAATGGTATTTATTTCACTTCCCGAGCCCCTGGAAGCATGAAAATCACTTTAAACATGCTAATTTTAGCTCTAACACTGATGATCCACCTACAAATGTGAACTGACGTTCAAAAATAAAACATTTGAAAACGGACCATTTTCCACATTTCTGAAGCATGACGTAATGGGGGGGTGTTATCTCTTTTGTCGAAAATCAGCCGTTTTTGCTGGAACATTAAATGCCTCCAAATGGTATTTAATTAACTTCCCGGGGTGAAGAAACCCTTTTTGAGAACTCAGAGTGAGTAAATTGGCCATTTTCATGCACTTTTAACCATTCCATAAATCTTGTGTTTTGGGCCCCTGGAAGCATGAAAATCACTTTAAACATGCTAATTTTAGCTCTAACACTGATGATCCACCTACAAATGTGAACTGACGTTCAAAAATAAAACATTTGAAAACGGACCATTTTCCACATTTCTGAAGCATGACGTAATGGGGGGGTGTTATCTCTTTTGTCGAAAATCAGCCGTTTTTGCTCGAACATTAAATGCCTCCAAATGGTATTTATTTCACTTCCCGAGCCCCTGGAAGCATGAAAATCACTTTAAACATGCTAATTTTAGCTCTAACACTGATGATCCACCTACAAATGTGAACTGATGTTCAAAAATAAAACATTTGAAAACGGACCATTTTCCACATTTCTGAAGCATGACGTAATGGGGGGGTGTTATCTCTTTTGTCGTAAATCAGCCGTTTTTGCTCGAACATTAAATGCCTCCAAATGGTATTTAATTAACTTCCCGAGCCCCTGGAAGCATGAAAATCACTTTAAACATGCTAATTTTAGCTCTAACACTGATGATCCACCTACAAATGTGAACTGACGTTCAAAAATAAAACATTTGAAAACGGACCATTTTCCACATTTCTGAAGCATGACGTAATGGGGGGGTGTTATCTCTTTTGTCGAAAATCAGCCGTTTTTGCTCGAACATTAAATGCCTCCAAATGGTATTTAATTAACTTCCCGAGCCCCTGGAAGCATGAAAATCACTTTAAACATGCTAATTTTAGCTCTAACACTGATGATCCACCTACAAATGTGAACTGACGTTCAAAAATAAAACATTTGAAAACGGACCATTTTCCACATTTCTGAAGCATGACGTAATGGGGGGGTGTTATCTCTTTTGTCGAAAATCAGCCGTTTTTGCTGGAACATTAAATGCCTCCAAATGGTATTTAATTAACTTCCCGGGGTGAAGAAACCCTTTTTGAGAACTCAGAGTGAGTAAATTGGCCATTTTCATGCACTTTTAACCATTCCATAAATCTTGTGTTTTGGGCCCCTGGAAGCATGAAAATCACTTTAAACATGCTAATTTTAGCTCTAACACTGATGATCCACCTACAAATGTGAACTGACGTTCAAAAATAAAACATTTGAAAACGGACCATTTTCCACATTTCTGAAGCATGACGTAATGGGGGGGTGTTATCTCTTTTGTCGAAAATCAGCCGTTTTTGCTCGAACATTAAATGCCTCCAAATGGTATTTATTTCACTTCCCGAGCCCCTGGAAGCATGAAAATCACTTTAAACATGCTAATTTTAGCTCTAACACTGATGATCCACCTACAAATGTGAACTGACGTTCAAAAATAAAACATTTGAAAACGGACCATTTTCCACATTTCTGAAGCATGACGTAATGGGGGGGTGTTATCTCTTTTGTCGAAAATCAGCCGTTTTTGCTCGAACATTAAATGCCTCCAAATGGTATTTAATTAACTTCCCGGGGTGAAGAAACCCTTTTTGAGAACTCAGAGTGAGTAAATTGGCCATTTTCAAGCACTTTTAACCATTCCATAAATCTTGTGTTTTGGGCCCCTGGAAGCATGAAAATCACTTTAAACATGCTAATTTTAGCTCTAACACTGATGATCCACCTACAAATGTGAACTGACGTTCAAAAATAAAACATTTGAAAACGGATCATTTTCCACATTTCTGAAGCATGACGTAATGGGGGGGTGTTATCTCTTTTGTCGAAAATCAGCCGTTTTTGCTCGAACATTAAATGCCTCCAAATGGTATTTATTTCACTTCCCGAGCCCCTGGAAGCATGAAAATCACTTTAAACATGCTAATTTTAGCTCTAACACTGATGATCCACCTACAAATGTGAACTGACGTTCAAAAATAAAACATTTGAAAACTGACCATTTTCCACATTTCTGAAGCATGACGTAATGGGGGGGTGTTATCTCTTTTGTCGAAAATCAGCCGTTTTTGCTGGAACATTAAATGCCTCCAAATGGTATTTAATTAACTTCCCGGGGTGAAGAAACCCTTTTTGAGAACTCAGAGTGAGTAAATTGGCCATTTTCATGCACTTTTAACCATTCCATAAATCTTGTGTTTTGGGCCCCTGGAAGCATGAAAATCACTTTAAACATGCTAATTTTAGCTCTAACACTGATGATCCACCTACAAATGTGAACTGACGTTCAAAAATAAAACATTTGAAAACGGACCATTTTCCACATTTCTGAAGCATGACGTAATGGGGGGGTGTTATCTCTTTTGTCGAAAATCAGCCGTTTTTGCTCGAACATTAAATGCCTCCAAATGGTATTTATTTCACTTCCCGAGCCCCTGGAAGCATGAAAATCACTTTAAACATGCTAATTTTAGCTCTAACACTGATGATCCACCTACAAATGTGAACTGATGTTCAAAAATAAAACATTTGAAAACGGACCATTTTCCACATTTCTGAAGCATGACGTAATGGGGGGGTGTTATCTCTTTTGTCGTAAATCAGCCGTTTTTGCTCGAACATTAAATGCCTCCAAATGGTATTTAATTAACTTCCCGAGCCCCTGGAAGCATGAAAATCACTTTAAACATGCTAATTTTAGCTCTAACACTGATGATCCACCTACAAATGTGAACTGACGTTCAAAAATAAAACATTTGAAAACGGACCATTTTCCACATTTCTGAAGCATGACGTAATGGGGGGGTGTTATCTCTTTTGTCGAAAATCAGCCGTTTTTGCTCGAACATTAAATGCCTCCAAATGGTATTTAATTAACTTCCCGAGCCCCTGGAAGCATGAAAATCACTTTAAACATGCTAATTTTAGCTCTAACACTGATGATCCACCTACAAATGTGAACTGACGTTCAAAAATAAAACATTTGAAAACAGACCATTTTCCACATTTCTGAAGCATGACGTAATGGGGGGTGTTATCTCTTTTGTCGAAAATCAGCCGTTTTTGCACGAAAATTAAATGCCTCCAAATGGTATTTAATTAACTTCTCGAGCCCCTGGAAGCATGAAAATCACTGTAAACATGCTAATTTTAGCTCTAACACTGATGATCCACCTACAAATGTGAACTGACGTTCAAAAATAAAACATTTGAAAACGGACCATTTTCCACATTTCTGAAGCATGACGTAATGGGGGGGTGTTATCTCTTTTGTCGAAAATCAGCCGTTTTTGCTCGAACATTAAATGCCTCCAAATGGTATTTAATTAACTTCCCGGGGTGAAGAAACCCTTTTTGAGAACTCAGAGTGAGTAAATTGGCCATTTTCATGCACTTTTAACCATTCCATAAATCTTGTGTTTTGGGCCCCTGGAAGCATGAAAATCACTTTAAACATGCTAATTTTAGCTCTAACACTGATGATCCACCTACAAATGTGAACTGACGTTCAAAAATAAAACATTTGAAAAAGGACCATTTTCCACATTTCTTAAGCATGACGTAATGGGGGGGTGTTATCTCTTTTGTCGAAAATCAGCCGTTTTTGCTGGAACATTAAATGCCTCCAAATGGTATTTAATTAACTTCCCGGGGTGAAGAAACACTTTTTGAGAACTCAGAGTGAGTAAATTGGCCATTTTCATGCACTTTTAACCATTCCATAAATCTTGTGTTTTTGGCCCCTGGAAGCATGAAAATCACTTTAAACATGCTAATTTTAGCTCTAACACTGATGATCCACCTACAAATGTGAACTGACGTTCAAAAATAAAACATTTGAAAACGGACCATTTTCCACATTTCTGAAGCATGACGTAATGGGGGGGTGTTATCTCTTTTGTCGAAAATCAGCCGTTTTTGCTCGAACATTAAATGCGTCCAAATGGTATTTAATTAACTTCCTGAGCCCCTGGAAGCATGAAAATCACTTTAAACATGCTAATTTTAGCTCTAACACTGATGATCCACCTACAAATGTGAACTGACGTTCAAAAATAAAACATTTGAAAACGGACCATTTTCCACATTTCTGAAGCATGACGTAATGGGGGGGTGTTATCTCTTTTGTCGAAATCAGCCGTTTTTGCTCGAACATTAAATGCCTCCAAATGGTATTTAATTAACTTCCCGGGGTGAAGAAACCCTTTTTGAGAACTCAGAGTGAGTAAATTGGCCATTTTCATGCACTTTTAACCATTCCATAAATCTTGTGTTTTGGGCCCCTGGAAGCATGAAAATCACTTTAAACATGCTAATTTTAGCTCTAACACTGATGATCCACCTACAAATGTGAACTGACGTTCAAAAATAAAACATTTGAAAACGGACCATTTTCCACATTTCTGAAGCATGACGTAATGGGGGGGTTTTATCTCGTTTGTCGAAAATCAGCCGTTTTTGCTCGAACATTAAATGCCTCCAAATGGTATTTATTTCACTTCCCGAGCCCCTGGAAGCATGAAAATCACTTTAAACATGCTAATTTTAGCTCTAACACTGATGATCCACCTACAAATGTGAACTGACGTTCAAAAATAAAACATTTGAAAACGGACCATTTTCCACATTTCTGAAGCATGACGTAATGGGGGGGTGTTATCTCTTTTGTCGAAAATCAGCCGTTTTTGCTGGAACATTAAATGCCTCCAAATGGTATTTAATTAACTTCCCGGGGTGAAGAAACCCTTTTTGAGAACTCAGAGTGAGTAAATTGGCCATTTTCATGCACTTTTAACCATTCCATAAATCTTGTGTTTTGGGCCCCTGGAAGCATGAAAATCACTTTAAACATGCTAATTTTAGCTCTAACACTGATGATCCACCTACAAATGTGAACTGACGTTCAAAAATAAAACATTTGAAAACGGACCATTTTCCACATTTCTGAAGCATGACGTAATGGGGGGGTGTTATCTCTTTTGTCGAAAATCAGCCGTTTTTGCTCGAACATTAAATGCCTCCAAATGGTATTTATTTCACTTCCCGAGCCCCTGGAAGCATGAAAATCACTTTAAACATGCTAATTTTAGCTCTAACACTGATGATCCACCTACAAATGTGAACTGATGTTCAAAAATAAAACATTTGAAAACGGACCATTTTCCACATTTCTGAAGCATGACGTAATGGGGGGGTGTTATCTCTTTTGTCGTAAATCAGCCGTTTTTGCTCGAACATTAAATGCCTCCAAATGGTATTTAATTAACTTCCCGAGCCCCTGGAAGCATGAAAATCACTTTAAACATGCTAATTTTAGCTCTAACACTGATGATCCACCTACAAATGTGAACTGACGTTCAAAAATAAAACATTTGAAAACGGACCATTTTCCACATTTCTGAAGCATGACGTAATGGGGGGGTGTTATCTCTTTTGTCGAAAATCAGCCGTTTTTGCTCGAACATTAAATGCCTCCAAATGGTATTTAATTAACTTCCCGAGCCCCTGGAAGCATGAAAATCACTTTAAACATGCTAATTTTAGCTCTAACACTGATGATCCACCTACAAATGTGAACTGACGTTCAAAAATAAAACATTTGAAAACGGACCATTTTCCACATTTCTGAAGCATGACGTAATGGGGGGTGTTATCTCTTTTGTCGAAAATCAGCCGTTTTTGCACGAAAATTAAATGCCTCCAAATGGTATTTAATTAACTTCTCGAGCCCCTGGAAGCATGAAAATCACTGTAAACATGCTAATTTTAGCTCTAACACTGATGATCCACCTACAAATGTGAACTGACGTTCAAAAATAAAACATTTGAAAACGGACCATTTTCCACATTTCTGAAGCATGACGTAATGGGGGGGTGTTATCTCTTTTGTCGAAAATCAGCCGTTTTTGCTCGAACATTAAATGCCTCCAAATGGTATTTAATTAACTTCCCGGGGTGAAGAAACCCTTTTTGAGAACTCAGAGTGAGTAAATTGGCCATTTTCATGCACTTTTAACCATTCCATAAATCTTGTGTTTTGGGCCCCTGGAAGCATGAAAATCACTTTAAACATGCTAATTTTAGCTCTAACACTGATGATCCACCTACAAATGTGAACTGACGTTCAAAAATAAAACATTTGAAAAAGGACCATTTTCCACATTTCTGAAGCATGACGTAATGGGGGGGTGTTATCTCTTTTGTCGAAAATCAGCCGTTTTTGCTGGAACATTAAATGCCTCCAAATGGTATTTAATTAATTTCCCGGGGTGAAGAAACCCTTTTTGAGAACTCAGAGTGAGTAAATTGGCCATTTTCATGCACTTTTAACCATTCCATAAATCTTGTGTTTTGGGCCCCTGGAAGCATGAAAATCACTTTAAACATGCTAATTTTAGCTCTAACACTGATGATCCACCTACAAATGTGAACTGACGTTCAAAAATAAAACATTTGAAAACGGACCATTTTCCACATTTCTGAAGCATGACGTAATGGGGGGGTGTTATCTCTTTTGTCGAAAATCTGCCGTTTTTGCTCGAACATTAAATGCCTCCAAATGGTATTTATTTCACTTCCCGAGCCCCTGGAAGCATGAAAATCACTTTAAACATGCTAATTTTAGCTCTAACACTGATGATCCACCTACAAATGTGAACTGACGTTCAAAAATAAAACATTTGAAAACGGACCATTTTCCACATTTCTGAAGCATGACGTAAAGGGGGGGTGTTATCTCTTTTGTCGAAAATCAGCCGTTTTTGCTGGAACATTAAATGCCTCCAAATTGTATTTAATTAACTTCCCGGGGTGAAGAAACCCTTTTTGAGAACTCAGAGTGAGTAAATTGGCCATTTTCATGCACTTTTAACCATTCCATAAATCTTGTGTTTTGGGCCCCTGGAAGCATGAAAATCACTTTAAACATGCTATTTTTAGCTCTAACACTGATGATCCACCTACAAATGTGAACTGACGTTCAAAAATAAAACATTTGAAAACGGACCATTTTCCACATTTCTGAAGCATGACGTAATGGGGGGGTGTTATCTCTTTTGTCGAAAATCAGCCATTTTTGCTCGAACATTAAATGCCTCCAAATGGTATTTATTTCACTTCCCGAGCCCCTGGAAGCATGAAAATCACTTTAAACATGCTAATTTTAGCTCTAACACTGATGATCCACCTACAAATGTGAACTGACGTTCAAAAATAAAACATTTGAAAACGGACCATTTTCCACATTTCTGAAGCATGACGTAATGGGGGGTGTTATCTCTTTTGTCGAAAATCAGCCGTTTTTGCTGGAACATTAAATGCCTCCAAATGGTATTTAATTAACTTCCCGGGGTGAAGAAACCCTTTTTGAGAACTCAGAGTGAGTAAATTGGCCATTTTCATGCACTTTTAACCATTCCATAAATCTTGTGTTTTGGGCCCCTGGAAGCATGAAAATCACTTTAAACATGCTAATTTTAGCTCTAACACTGATGATCCACCTACAAATGTGAACTGACGTTCAAAAATAAAACATTTGAAAACGGACCATTTTCCACATTTCTGAAGCATGACGTAATGGGGGGGTGTTATCTCTTTTGTCGAAAATCAGCCGTTTTTGCTCGAACATTAAATGCCTCCAAATGGTATTTATTTCACTTCCCGAGCCCCTGGAAGCATGAAAATCACTTTAAACATGCTAATTTTAGCTCTAACACTGATGATCCACCTACAAATGTGAACTGATGTTCAAAAATAAAACATTTGAAAACGGACCATTTTCCACATTTCTGAAGCATGACGTAATGGGGGGGTGTTATCTCTTTTGTCGTAAATCAGCCGTTTTTGCTCGAACATTAAATGCCTCCAAATGGTATTTAATTAACTTCCCGAGCCCCTGGAAGCATGAAAATCACTTTAAACATGCTAATTTTAGCTCTAACACTGATGATCCACCTACAAATGTGAACTGACGTTCAAAAATAAAACATTTGAAAACGGACCATTTTCCACATTTCTGAAGCATGACGTAATGGGGGGGTGTTATCTCTTTTGTCGAAAATCAGCCGTTTTTGCTCGAACATTAAATGCCTCCAAATGGTATTTAATTAACTTCCCGAGCCCCTGGAAGCATGAAAATCACTTTAAACATGCTAATTTTAGCTCTAACACTGATGATCCACCTACAAATGTGAACTGACGTTCAAAAATAAAACATTTGAAAACGGACCATTTTCCACATTTCTGAAGCATGACGTAATGGGGGGTGTTATCTCTTTTGTCGAAAATCAGCCGTTTTTGCACGAAAATTAAATGCCTCCAAATGGTATTTAATTAACTTCTCGAGCCCCTGGAAGCATGAAAATCACTGTAAACATGCTAATTTTAGCTCTAACACTGATGATCCACCTACAAATGTGAACTGACGTTCAAAAATAAAACATTTGAAAACGGACCATTTTCCACATTTCTGAAGCATGACGTAATGGGGGGGTGTTATCTCTTTTGTCGAAAATCAGCCGTTTTTGCTCGAACATTAAATGCCTCCAAATGGTATTTAATTAACTTCCCGGGGTGAAGAAACCCTTTTTGAGAACTCAGAGTGAGTAAATTGGCCATTTTCATGCACTTTTAACCATTCCATAAATCTTGTGTTTTGGGCCCCTGGAAGCATGAAAATCACTTTAAACATGCTAATTTTAGCTCTAACACTGATGATCCACCTACAAATGTGAACTGACGTTCAAAAATAAAACATTTGAAAAAGGACCATTTTCCACATTTCTGAAGCATGACGTAATGGGGGGGTGTTATCTCTTTTGTCGAAAATCAGCCGTTTTTGCTGGAACATTAAATGCCTCCAAATGGTATTTAATTAACTTCCCGGGGTGAAGAAACCCTTTTTGAGAACTCAGAGTGAGTAAATTGGCCATTTTCATGCACTTTTAACCATTCCATAAATCTTGTGTTTTGGGCCCCTGGAAGCATGAAAATCACTTTAAACATGCTAATTTTAGCTCTAACACTGATGATCCACCTACAAATGTGAACTGACGTTCAAAAATAAAACATTTGAAAACGGACCATTTTCCACATTTCTGAAGCATGACGTAATGGGGGGGTGTTATCTCTTTTGTCGAAAATCAGCCGTTTTTGCTCGAACATTAAATGCCTCCAAATGGTATTTATTTCACTTCCCGAGCCCCTGGAAGCATGAAAATCACTTTAAACATGCTAATTTTAGCTCTAACACTGATGATCCACCTACAAATGTGAACTGACGTTCAAAAATAAAACATTTGAAAACGGACCATTTTCCACATTTCTGAAGCATGACGTAATGGGGGGGTGTTATCTCTTTTGTCGAAAATCAGCCGTTTTTGCTGGAACATTAAATGCCTCCAAATTGTATTTAATTAACTTCCCGGGGTGAAGAAACCCTTTTTGAGAACTCAGAGTGAGTAAATTGGCCATTTTCATGCACTTTTAACCATTCCATAAATCTTGTGTTTTGGGCCACTGGAAGCATGAAAATCACTTTAAACATGCTATTTTTAGCTCTAACACTGATGATCCACCTACAAATGTGAACTGACGTTCAAAAATAAAACATTTGAAAACGGACCATTTTCCACATTTCTGAAGCATGACGTAATGGGGGGGTGTTATCTCTTTTGTCGAAAATCAGCCGTTTTTGCTCGAACATTAAATGCCTCCAAATGGTATTTATTTCACTTCCCGAGCCCCTGGAAGCATGAAAATCACTTTAAACATGCTAATTTTAGCTCTAACACTGATGATCCACCTACAAATGTGAACTGACGTTCAAAAATAAAACATTTGAAAACGGACCATTTTCCACATTTCTGAAGCATGACGTAATGGGGGGTGTTATCTCTTTTGTCGAAAATCAGCCGTTTTTGCTCGAACATTAAATGCCTCCAAATGGTATTTAATTAACTTCCCGAGCCCCTGGAAGCATGAAAATCACTTTAAACATGCTAATTTTAGCTCTAACACTGATGATCCACCTACAAATGTGAACTGACGTTCAAAAATAAAACATTTGAAAACGGACCATTTTCCACATTTCTGAAGCATGACGTAATGGGGGGTGTTATCTCTTTTGTCGAAAATCAGCCGTTTTTGCACGAAAATTAAATGCCTCCAAATGGTATTTAATTAACTTCCCGAGCCCCTGGAAGCATGAAAATAACTTTAAACATGCTAATTTTAGCTCTAACACTGATGATCCACCTACAAATGTGAACTGACGTTCAAAAATAAAACATTTGAAAACGGACCATTTTCCACATTTCTGAAGCATGACGTAATGGGGGGGTGTTATCTCTTTTGTCGAAAATCAGCCGTTTTTGCTCGAACATTAAATGCCTCCAAATGGTATTTAATTAACTTCCCGAGCCCCTGGAAGCATGAAAATCACTTTAAACATGCTAATTTTAGCTCTAACACTGATGATCCACCTACAAATGTGAACTGACGTTCAAAAATAAAACATTTGAAAACGGACCATTTTCCACATTTCTGAAGCATGACGTAATGGGGGGTGTTATCTCTTTTGTCGAAAATCAGCCGTTTTTGCACGAAAATTAAATGCCTCCAAATGGTATTTAATTAACTTCTCGAGCCCCTGGAAGCCTGAAAATCACTGTAAACATGCTAATTTTAGCTCTAACACTGATGATCCACCTACAAATGTGAACTGACGTTCAAAAATAAAACATTTGAAAACGGACCATTTTCCACATTTCTGAAGCATGACGTAATGGGGGGGTGTTATCTCTTTTGTCGAAAATCAGCCGTTTTTGCTCGAACATTAAATGCCTCCAAATGGTATTTAATTAACTTTCCGGGGTGAAGAAACCCTTTTTGAGAACTCAGAGTGAGTAAATTGGCCATTTTCATGCACTTTTAACCATTCCATAAATCTTGTGTTTTGGGCCCCTGGAAGCATGAAAATCACTTTAAACATGCTAATTTTAGCTCTAACACTGATGATCCACCTACAAATGTGAACTGACGTTCAAAAATAAAACATTTGAAAAAGGACCATTTTCCACATTTCTGAAGCATGACGTAATGGGGGGGTGTTATCTCTTTTGTCGAAAATCAGCCGTTTTTGCTCGAACATTAAATGCCTCCAAGTGGTATTTAATTAACTTCCCGGGGTGAAGAAACCCTTTTTGAGAACTCAGAGTGAGTAAATTGGCCATTTTCAAGCACTTTTAACCATTCCATAAATCTTGTGTTTTGGGCCCCTGGAAGCATGAAAATCACTTTAAACATGCTAATTTTAGCTCTAACACTGATGATCCACCTACAAATGTGAACTGACGTTCAAAAATAAAACATTTGAAAACGGACCATTTTCCACATTTCTGAAGCATGACGTAATGGGGGGGTTTTATCTCGTTTGTCGAAAATCAGCCGTTTTTGCTCGAACATTAAATGCCTCCAAATGGTATTTATTTCACTTCCCGAGCCCCTGGAAGCATGAAAATCACTTTAAACATGCTAATTTTAGCTCTAACACTGATGATCCACCTACAAATGTGAACTGACGTTCAAAAATAAAACATTTGAAAACGGACCATTTTCCACATTTCTGAAGCATGACGTAATGGGGGGGTGTTATCTCTTTTGTCGAAAATCAGCCGTTTTTGCTCGAACATTAAATGCCTCCAAATGGTATTTAATTAACTTCCCGAGCCCCTGGAAGCATGAAAATCACTTTAAACATGCTAATTTTAGCTCTAACACTGATGATCCACCTACAAATGTGAACTGACGTTCAAAAATAAAACATTTGAAAACGGACCATTTTCCACATTTCTGAAGCATGACGTAATGGGGGGTGTTATCTCTTTTGTCGAAAATCAGCCGTTTTTGCACGAAAATTAAATGCCTCCAAATGGTATTTAATTAACTTCTCGAGCCCCTGGAAGCATGAAAATCACTGTAAACATGCTAATTTTAGCTCTAACACTGATGATCCACCTACAAATGTGAACTGACGTTCAAAAATAAAACATTTGAAAACGGACCATTTTCCACATTTCTGAAGCATGACGTAATGGGGGGGTGTTATCTCTTTTGTCGAAAATCAGCCGTTTTTGCTCGAACATTAAATGCCTCCAAATGGTATTTAATTAACTTTCCGGGGTGAAGAAACCCTTTTTGAGAACTCAGAGTGAGTAAATTGGCCATTTTCATGCACTTTTAACCATTCCATAAATCTTGTGTTTTGGGCCCCTGGAAGCATGAAAATCACTGTAAACATGCTAATTTTAGCTCTAACACTGATGATCCACCTACAAATGTGAACTGACGTTCAAAAATAAAACATTTGAAAAAGGACCATTTTCCACATTTCTGAAGCATGACGTAATGGGGGGGTGTTATCTCTTTTGTCGAAAATCAGCCGTTTTTGCTGGAACATTAAATGCCTCCAAATGGTATTTAATTAACTTCTCGAGCCCCTGGAAGCATGAAAATCACTGTAAACATGCTAATTTTAGCTCTAACACTGATGATCCACCTACAAATGTGAACTGACGTTCAAAAATAAAACATTTGAAAACGGACCATTTTCCACATTTCTGAAGCATGACGTAATGGGGGGGTGTTATCTCTTTTGTCGAAAATCAGCCGTTTTTGCTCGAACATTAAATGCCTCCAAATGGTATTTATTTCACTTCCCGAGCCCCTGGAAGCATGAAAATCACTTTAAACATGCTAATTTTAGCTCTAACACTGATGATCCACCTACAAATGTGAACTGACGTTCAAAAATAAAACATTTGAAAACGGACCATTTTCCACATTTCTGAAGCATGACGTAATGGGGGGGTGTTATCTCTTTTGTCGAAAATCAGCCGTTTTTGCTCGAACATTAAATGCCTCCAAATGGTATTTAATTAACTTCCCGAGCCCCTGGAAGCATGAAAATCACTTTAAACATGCTAATTTTAGCTCTAACACTGATGATCCACCTACAAATGTGAACTGACGTTCAAAAATAAAACATTTGAAAACGGACCATTTTCCACATTTCTGAAGCATGACGTAATGGGGGGTGTTATCTCTTTTGTCGAAAATCAGCCGTTTTTGCTCGAACATTAAATGCCTCCAAATGGTATTTAATTAACTTCCCGGGGTGAAGAAACCCTTTTTGAGAACTCAGAGTGAGTAAATTGGCCATTTTCATGCACTTTTAACCATTCCATAAATCTTGTGTTTTGGGCCCCTGGAAGCATGAAAATCACTTTAAACATGCTAATTTTAGCTCTAACACTGATGATCCACCTACAAATGTGAACTGACGTTCAAAAATAAAACATTTGAAAACGGACCATTTTCCACATTTCTGAAGCATGACGTAATGGGGGGGTGTTATCTCTTTTGTCGAAAATCAGCCGTTTTTGCTCGAACATTGAATGCCTCCAAATGGTATTTAATTAACTTCCCGAGCCCCTGGAAGCATGAAAATAACTTTAAACATGCTAATTTTAGCTCTAACACTGATGATCCACCTACAAATGTGAACTGACGTTCAAAAATAAAACATTTGAAAACGGACCATTTTCCACATTTCTGAAGCATGACGTAATGGGGGGGGTGTTATCTCTTTTGTCGAAAATCAGCCGTTTTTGCTCGAACATTAAATGCCTCCTAATGGTATTTAATTAGCTTCCCGGGGTGAAGAAACCCTTTTTGAGAACTCAGAGTGAGTAAATTGGCCATTTTCATGCACTTTTAACCATTCCATAAATCTTGTGTTTTGGGCCCCTGGAAGCATGAAAATCACTTTAAACATGCTAATTTTAGCTCTAACACTGATGATCCACCTACAAATGTGAACTGACGTTCAAAAATAAAACATTTGAAAACGGACCATTTTCCACATTTCTGAAGCATGACGTAATGGGGGGGTGTTATCTCTTTTGTCGAAAATCAGCCGTTTTTGCTCGAACATTAAATGCCTCCAAATGGTATTTAATTAACTTCCCGGGGTGAAGAAACCCTTTTTGAGAACTCAGAGTGAGTAAATTGGCCATTTTCATGCACTTTTAACCATTCCATAAATCTTGTGTTTTGGGCCCCTGGAAGCATGAAAATCACTTTAAACATGCTAATTTTAGCTCTAACACTGATGATCCACCTACAAATGTGAACTGACGTTCAAAAATAAAACATTTGAAAACGGACCATTTTCCACATTTCTGAAGCATGACGTAATGGGGGGGTGTTATCTCTTTTGTCGAAAATCAGCCGTTTTTGCTCGAACATTAAATGCCTCCAAATGGTATTTAATTAACTTCCCGAGCCCCTGGAAGCATGAAAATCACTTTAAACATGCTAATTTTAGCTCTAACACTGATGATCCACCTACAAATGTGAACTGACGTTCAAAAATAAAACATTTGAAAACGGATCATTTTCCACATTTCTGAAGCATGACGTAATGGGGGGGTGTTATCTCTTTTGTCGAAAATCAGCCGTTTTTGCTCGAACATTAAATGCCTCCAAATGGTATTTATTTCACTTCCCGAGCCCCTGGAAGCATGAAAATCACTTTAAACATGCTAATTTTAGCTCTAACACTGATGATCCACCTACAAATGTGAGCTGACGTTCAAAAATAAAACATTTGAAAACGGACCATTTTCCACATTTCTGAAGCATGACGTAATGGGGGGGTGTTATCTCTTTTGTCGAAAATCAGCCGTTTTTGCTCGAACATTAAATGCCTCCAAATGGTATTTAATTAACTTCCCGGGGTGAAGAAACCCTTTTTGAGAACTCAGAGTGAGTAAATTGGCCATTTTCATGCACTTTTAACCATTCCATAAATCTTGTGTTTTGGGCACCTGGAAGCATGAAAATCACTTTAAACATGCTAATTTTAGCTCTAACACTGATGATCCACCTACAAATGTGAACTGACGTTCAAAAATAAAACATTTGAAAACGGACCATTTTCCACATTTCTGAAGCATGACGTAATGGGGGGTGTTATCTCTTTTGTCGAAAATCAGCCGTTTTTGCTCGAACATTAAATGCCTCCAAATGGTATTTAATTAACTTCCCGGGGTAAAGAAACCCTTTTTGAGAACTCAGAGTGAGTAAATTGGCCATTTTCATGCACTTTTAACCATTCCATAAATCTTGTGTTTTGGGCCCCTGGAAGCATGAAAATCACTTTAAACATGCTAATTTTAGCTCTAACACTGATGATCCACCTACAAATGTGAACTGACGTTCAAAAATAAAACATTTGAAAACGGACCATTTTCCACATTTCTGAAGCATGACGTAATGGGGGGGTGTTATCTCTTTTGTCGAAAATCAGCCGTTTTTGCTCGAACATTAAATGCCTCCAAATGGTATTTAATTAACTTCCCGAGCCCCTGGAAGCATGAAAATCACTTTAAACATGCTAATTTTAGCTCTAACACTGATGATCCACCTACAAATGTGAACTGACGTTCAAAAATAAAACATTTGAAAACGGATAATTTTCCAAATTTCTGAAGCATGACGTAATGGGGGGGTGTTATCTCTTTTGTCGAAAATCAGCCGTTTTTGCTCGAACATTAAATGCCTCCAAATGGTATTTATTTCACTTCCCGAGCCCCTGGAAGCATGAAAATCACTTTAAACATGCTAATTTTAGCTCTAACACTGATGATCCACCTACAAATGTGAACTGACGTTCAAAAATAAAACATTTGAAAACGGACCATTTTCCACATTTCTGAAGCATGACGTAATGGGGGGGTGTTATCTCTTTTGTCGAAAATCAGCCGTTTTTGCTCGAACATTAAATGCCTCCAAATGGTATTTAATTAACTTCCCGGGGTGAAGAAACCCTTTTTTAGAACTCAGAGTGAGTAAATTGGCCATTTTCATGCACTTTTAACCATTCCATAAATCTTGTGTTTTGGGCACCTGGAAGCATGAAAATCACTTTAAACATGCTAATTTTAGCTCTAACACTGATGATCCACCTACAAATGTGAACTGACGTTCAAAAATAAAACATTTGAAAACGGACCATTTTCCACATTTCTGAAGCATGACGTAATGGGGGGTGTTATCTCTTTTGTCGAAAATCAGCCGTTTTTGCTCGAACATTAAATGCCTCCAAATGGTATTTAATTAACTTCCCGGGGTAAAGAAACCCTTTTTGAGAACTCAGAGTGAGTAAATTGGCCATTTTCATGCACTTTTAACCATTCCATAAATCTTGTGTTTTGGGCCCCTGGAAGCATGAAAATCACTTTAAACATGCTAATTTTAGCTCTAACACTGATGATCCACCTACAAATGTGAACTGACGTTCAAAAATAAAACATTTGAAAACGGACCATTTTCCACATTTCTGAAGCATGACGTAATGGGGGGGTGTTATCTCTTTTGTCGAAAATCAGCCGTTTTTGCTCGAACATTAAATGCCTCCAAATGGTATTTATTTCACTTCCCGAGCCCCTGGAAGCATGAAAATCACTTTAAACATGCTAATTTTAGCTCTAACACTGATGATCCACCTACAAATGTGAACTGACGTTCAAAAATAAAACATTTGAAAACGGACCATTTTCCATATATCTGAAGCATGACGTAATGGGGGGGTGTTATCTCTTTTGTCGAAAATCAGCCGTTTTTGCTCGAACATTAAATGCCTCCAAATGGTATTTAATTAACTTCCCGAGCCCCTGGAAGCATGAAAATCACTTTAAACATGCTAATTTTAGCTCTAACACTGATGATCCACCTACAAATGTGAACTGACGTTCAAAAATAAAACATTTGAAAACGGACCATTTTCCACATTTCTGAAGCATGACGTAATGGGGGGGTGTTATCTCTTTTGTCGAAAATCAGCCGTTTTTGCTCGAACATTAAATGCCTCCAAATGGTATTTAATTAACTTCCCGGGGTGAAGAAACCCTTTTTGAGAACTCAGAGTGAGTAAATTGGCCATTTTCATGCACTTTTAACCATTCCATAAATCTTGTGTTTTGGGCCCCTGGAAGCATGAAAATCACTTTAAACATGCTAATTTTAGCTCTAACACTGATGATCCACCTACAAATGTGAACTGACGTTCAAAAATAAAACATTTGAAAACGAACCATTTTCCACATTTCTGAAGCATGACGTAATGGGGGGGTGTTATCTCTTTTGTCGAAAATCAGCCGTTTTTGCTCGAACATTGAATGCCTCCAAATGGTATTTAATTAACTTCCCGAGCCCCTGGAAGCATGAAAATCACTTTAAACATGCTAATTTTAGCTCTAACACTGATGATCCACCTACAAATGTGAACTGACGTTCAAAAATAAAACATTTGAAAACGGACCATTTTCCACATTTCTGAAGCATGACGTAATGGGGGGGTGTTATCTCTTTTGTCGAAAATCAGCCGTTTTTGCTCGAACATTAAATGCCTCCAAATGGTATTTAATTAGCTTCCCGGGGTGAAGAAACCCTTTTTGAGAACTCAGAGTGAGTAAATTGGCCATTTTCATGCACTTTTAACCATTCCATAAATCTTGTGTTTTGGGCCCCTGGAAGCATGAAAATCACTTTAAACATGCTAATTTTAGCTCTAACACTGATGATCCACCTACAAATGTGAACTGACGTTCAAAAATAAAACATTTGAAAACGGACCATTTTCCACATTTCTGAAGCATGACGTAATGGGGGGGTGTTATCTCTTTTGTCGAAAATCAGCCGTTTTTGCTCGAACATTAAATGCCTCCAAATGGTATTTAATTAACTTCCCGGGGTGAAGAAACCCTTTTTGAGAACTCAGAGTGAGTAAATTGGCCATTTTCATGCACTTTTAACCATTCCATAAATCTTGTGTTTTGGGCCCCTGGAAGCATGAAAATCACTTTAAACATGCTAATTTTAGCTCTAACACTGATGATCCACCTACAAATGTGAACTGACGTTCAAAAATAAAACATTTGAAAACGGACCATTTTCCACATTTCTGAAGCATGACGTAATGGGGGGGTGTTATCTCTTTTGTCGAAAATCAGCCGTTTTTGCTCGAACATTAAATGCCTCCAAATGGTATTTAATTAACTTCCCGAGCCCCTGGAAGCATGAAAATCACTTTAAACATGCTAATTTTAGCTCTAACACTGATGATCCACCTACAAATGTGAACTGACGTTCAAAAATAAAACATTTGAAAACGGATCATTTTCCACATTTCTGAAGCATGACGTAATGGGGGGGTGTTATCTCTTTTGTCGAAAATCAGCCGTTTTTGCTCGAACATTAAATGCCTCCAAATGGTATTTATTTCACTTCCCGAGCCCCTGGAAGCATGAAAATCACTTTAAACATGCTAATTTTAGCTCTAACACTGATGATCCACCTACAAATGTGAACTGACGTTCAAAAATAAAACATTTGAAAACGGACCATTTTCCACATTTCTGAAGCATGACGTAATGGGGGGGTGTTATCTCTTTTGTCGAAAATCAGCCGTTTTTGCTCGAACATTAAATGCCTCCAAATGGTATTTAATTAACTTCCCGGGGTGAAGAAACCCTTTTTGAGAACTCAGAGTGAGTAAATTGGCCATTTTCATGCACTTTTAACCATTCCATAAATCTTGTGTTTTGGGCACCTGGAAGCATGAAAATCACTTTAAACATGCTAATTTTAGCTCTAACACTGATGATCCACCTACAAATGTGAACTGACGTTCAAAAATAAAACATTTGAAAACGGACCATTTTCCACATTTCTGAAGCATGACGTAATGGGGGGTGTTATCTCTTTTGTCGAAAATCAGCCGTTTTTGCTCGAACATTAAATGCCTCCAAATGGTATTTAATTAACTTCCCGGGGTAAAGAAACCCTTTTTGAGAACTCAGAGTGAGTAAATTGGCCATTTTCATGCACTTTTAACCATTCCATAAATCTTGTGTTTTGGGCCCCTGGAAGCATGAAAATCACTTTAAACATGCTAATTTTAGCTCTAACACTGATGATCCACCTACAAATGTGAACTGACGTTCAAAAATAAAACATTTGAAAACGGACCATTTTCCACATTTCTGAAGCATGACGTAATGGGGGGGTGTTATCTCTTTTGTCGAAAATCAGCCGTTTTTGCTCGAACATTAAATGCCTCCAAATGGTATTTATTTCACTTCCCGAGCCCCTGGAAGCATGAAAATCACTTTAAACATGCTAATTTTAGCTCTAACACTGATGATCCACCTACAAATGTGAACTGACGTTCAAAAATAAAACATTTGAAAACGGACCATTTTCCACATTTCTGAAGCATGACGTAATGGGGGGGTGTTATCTCTTTTGTCGAAAATCAGCCGTTTTTGCTCGAACATTAAATGCCTCCAAATGGTATTTAATTAACTTCCCGAGCCCCTGGAAGCATGAAAATCACTTTAAACATGCTAATTTTAGCTCTAACACTGATGATCCACCTACAAATGTGAACTGACGTTCAAAAATAAAACATTTGAAAACGGATCATTTTCCAAATTTCTGAAGCATGACGTAATGGGGGGGTGTTATCTCTTTTGTCGAAAATCAGCCGTTTTTGCTCGAACATTAAATGCCTCCAAATGGTATTTATTTCACTTCCCGAGCCCCTGGAAGCATGAAAATCACTTTAAACATGCTAATTTTAGCTCTAACACTGATGATCCACCTACAAATGTGAACTGACGTTCAAAAATAAAACATTTGAAAACGGACCATTTTCCACATTTCTGAAGCATGACGTAATGGGGGGGTGTTATCTCTTTTGTCGAAAATCAGCCGTTTTTGCTCGAACATTAAATGCCTCCAAATGGTATTTAATTAACTTCCCGGGGTGAAGAAACCCTTTTTTAGAACTCAGAGTGAGTAAATTGGCCATTTTCATGCACTTTTAACCATTCCATAAATCTTGTGTTTTGGGCACCTGGAAGCATGAAAATCACTTTAAACATGCTAATTTTAGCTCTAACACTGATGATCCACCTACAAATGTGAACTGACGTTCAAAAATAAAACATTTGAAAACGGACCATTTTCCACATTTCTGAAGCATGACGTAATGGGGGGTGTTATCTCTTTTGTCGAAAATCAGCCGTTTTTGCTCGAACATTAAATGCCTCCAAATGGTATTTAATTAACTTCCCGGGGTAAAGAAACCCTTTTTGAGAACTCAGAGTGAGTAAATTGGCCATTTTCATGCACTTTTAACCATTCCATAAATCTTGTGTTTTGGGCCCCTGGAAGCATGAAAATCACTTTAAACATGCTAATTTTAGCTCTAACACTGATGATCCACCTACAAATGTGAACTGACGTTCAAAAATAAAACATTTGAAAACGGACCATTTTCCACATTTCTGAAGCATGACGTAATGGGGGGGTGTTATCTCTTTTGTCGAAAATCAGCCGTTTTTGCTCGAACATTAAATGCCTCCAAATGGTATTTATTTCACTTCCCGAGCCCCTGGAAGCATGAAAATCACTTTAAACATGCTAATTTTAGCTCTAACACTGATGATCCACCTACAAATGTGAACTGACGTTCAAAAATAAAACATTTGAAAACGGACCATTTTCCATATATCTGAAGCATGACGTAATGGGGGGGTGTTATCTCTTTTGGCGAAAATCAGCCGTTTTTGCTCGAACATTAAATGCCTCCAAATGGTATTTAATTAACTTCCCGAGCCCCTGGAAGCATGAAAATCACTTTAAACATGCTAATTTTAGCTCTAACACTGATGATCCACCTACAAATGTGAACTGACGTTCAAAAATAAAACATTTGAAAATGGACCATTTTCCACATTTCTGAAGCATGACGTAATGGGGGGGTGTTATCTCTTTTGTCGAAAATCAGCCGTTTTTGCTCGAACATTAAATGCCTCCAAATGGTATTTAATTAACTTCCCGGGGTGAAGAAACCCTTTTTGAGAACTCAGAGTGAGTAAATTGGCCATTTTCATGCACTTTTAACCATTCCATAAATCTTGTGTTTTGGGCCCCTGGAAGCATGAAAATCACTTTAAACATGCTAATTTTAGCTCTAACACTGATGATCCACCTACAAATGTGAACTGACGTTCAAAAATAAAACATTTGAAAACGGACCATTTTCCACATTTCTGAAGCATGACGTAATGAGGGGGTGTTATCTCTTTTGTCGAAAATCAGCCGTTTTTGCTCGAACATTAAATAACTCCAAATGGTATTTAATTAACTTCCCGGGGTGAAGAAACCCTTTTTGAGAACTCAGAGCGAGTAAATTGGCCATTTTCATGCACTTTTAACCATTCCATAAATCTTGTGTTTTGGGCCCCTGGAAGCATGAAAATCACTTTAAACATGCTAATTTTAGCTTTAACACTGATGATCCACCTACAAATGTGAACTGACGTTCAAAAATAAAACATTTGAAAACGGACCATTTTCCACATTTCTGAAGCATGACGTAATGGGGGGGGGTGTTATCTCTTTTGTCGAAAATCAGCCGTTTTTGCTCGAACATTAAATGCCTCCAAATGGTATTTATTTCACTTCCCGAGCCCCTGGAAGCATGAAAATCACTTTAAACATGCTAATTTTAGCTCTAACACTGATGATCCACCTACAAATGTGAACTGACGTTCAAAAATAAAACATTTGAAAACGGACCATTTTCCACATTTCTGAAGCATGACGTAATGGGGGGGTGTTATCTCCTTTGTCGAAAATCAGCCGTTTTTGCTCGAACATTAAATGCCTCCAAATGGTATTTAATTAACTTCCCGAGCCCCTGGAAGCATGAAAATCACTTTAAACATGCTAATTTTAGCTCTAACACTGATGATCCACCTACAAATGTGAACTGACGTTCAAAAATAAAACATTTGAAAACGGACCATTTTCCACATTTCTGAAGCATGACGTAATGGGGGGGTGTTATCTCTTTTGTCGAAAATCAGCCGTTTTTGCTCGAACATTAAATGCCTCCAAATGGTATTTAATTAACTTCCCGAGCCCCTGGAAGCATGAAAATCACTTTAAACATGCTAATTTTAGCTCTAACACTGATGATCCACCTACAAATGTGAACTGACGTTCAAAAATAAAACATTTGAAAACGGACCATTTTCCATATTTCTGAAGCATGACGTAATGGGGGGGTGTTATCTCTTTTGTCGAAAATCAGCCGTTTTTGCTCGAACATTAAATGCCTCCAAATGGTATTTAATTAACTTCCCGGGGTGAAGAAACCCTTTTTGAGAACTCAGAGTGAGTAAATTGGCCATTTTCATGCACTTTTAACCATTCCATAAATCTTGTGTTTTGGGCCCCTGGAAGCATGAAAATCACTTTAAACATGCTAATTTTAGCTCTAACACTGATGATCCACCTACAAATGTGAACTGACGTTCAAAAATAAAACATTTGAAAACGGACCATTTTCCACATTTCTGAAGCATGACGTAATGGGGGGGTGTTATCTCTTTTGTCGAAAATCAGCCGTTTTTGCTCGAACATTAAATGCCTCCAAATGGTATTTAATTAACTTCCCGAGCCCCTGGAAGCATGAAAATCACTTTAAACATGCTAATTTTATCTCTAACACTGATGATCCACCTACAAATGTGAACTGACGTTCAAAAATAAAACATTTAAAAACGGACCATTTTCCACATTTCTGAAGCATGACGTAATTGGGGGGGTGTTATCTCTTTTGTTGAAAATCAGCCGTTTTTGCTCGAACATTAAATGCCTCCAAATGGTATTTATTTCACTTCCCGAGCCCCTGGAAGCATGAAAATCACTTTAAACATGCTAATTTTAGCTCTAACACTGATGATCCACCTACAAATGTGAACTGACGTTCAAAAATAAAACATTTGAAAACGGACCATTTTCCACATCTCTGAAGCATGACGTAATGGGGGGGTGTTATCTCTTTTGTCGAAAATCAGCCGTTTTTGCTCGAACATTAAATGCCTCCAAATGGTATTTAATTAACTTCCCGGGGTGAAGAAACCCTTTTTTAGAACTCAGAGTGAGTAAATTGGCCATTTTCATGCACTTTTAACCATTCCATAAATCTTGTGTTTTGGGCACCTGGAAGCATGAAAATCACTTTAAACATGCTAATTTTAGCTCTAACACTGATGATCCACCTACAAATGTGAACTGACGTTCAAAAATAAAACATTTGAAAACGGACCATTTTCCACATTTCTGAAGCATGACGTAATGGGGGGTGTTATCTCTTTTGTCGAAAATCAGCCGTTTTTGCTCGAACATTAAATGCCTCCAAATGGTATTTAATTAACTTCCCGGGGTAAAGAAACCCTTTTTGAGAACTCAGAGTGAGTAAATTGGCCATTTTCATGCACTTTTAACCATTCCATAAATCTTGTGTTTTGGGCCCCTGGAAGCATGAAAATCACTTTAAACATGCTAATTTTAGCTCTAACACTGATGATCCACCTACAAATGTGAACTGACGTTCAAAAATAAAACATTTGAAAACGGACCATTTTCCACATTTCTGAAGCATGACGTAATGGGGGGGTGTTATCTCTTTTGTCGAAAATCAGCCGTTTTTGCTCGAACATTAAATGCCTCCAAATTGTATTTATTTCACTTCCCGAGCCCCTGGAAGCATGAAAATCACTTTAAACATGCTAATTTTAGCTCTAACACTGATGATCCACCTACAAATGTGAACTGACGTTCAAAAATAAAACATTTGAAAACGGACCATTTTCCATATATCTGAAGCATGACGTAATGGGGGGGTGTTATCTCTTTTGTCGAAAATCAGCCGTTTTTGCTCGAACATTAAATGCCTCCAAATGGTATTTAATTAACTTCCCGAGCCCCTGGAAGCATGAAAATCACTTTAAACATGCTAATTTTAGCTCTAACACTGATGATCCACCTACAAATGTGAACTGACGTTCAAAAATAAAACATTTGAAAACGGACCATTTTCCATATATCTGAAGCATGACGTAATGGGGGGGTGTTATCTCTTTTGTCGAAAATCAGCCGTTTTTGCTCGAACATTAAATGCCTCCAAATGGTATTTAATTAACTTCCCGAGCCCCTGGAAGCATGAAAATCACTTTAAACATGCTAATTTTAGCTCTAACACTGATGATCCACCTACAAATGTGAACTGACGTTCAAAAATAAAACATTTGAAAACGGACCATTTTCCACATTTCTGAAGCATGACGTAATGGGGGGGTGTTATCTCTTTTGTCGAAAATCAGCCGTTTTTGCTCGAACATTAAATGCCTCCAAATGGTATTTAATTAACTTCCCGGGGTGAAGAAACCCTTTTTGAGAACTCAGAGTGAGTAAATTGGCCATTTTCATGCACTTTTAACCATTCCATAAATCTTGTGTTTTGGGCCCCTGGAAGCATGAAAATCACTTTAAACATGCTAATTTTAGCTCTAACACTGATGATCCACCTACAAATGTGAACTGACGTTCAAAAATAAAACATTTGAAAACGGACCATTTTCCACATTTCTGAAGCATGACGTAATGAGGGGGTGTTATCTCTTTTGTCGAAAATCAGCCGTTTTTGCTCGAACATTAAATGCCTCCAAATGGTATTTAATTAACTTCCCGGGGTGAAGAAACCCTTTTTGAGAACTCAGAGTGAGTAAATTGGCCATTTTCATGCACTTTTAACCATTCCATAAATCTTGTGTTTTGGGCCCCTGGAAGCATGAAAATCACTTTAAACATGCTAATTTTAGCTCTAACACTGATGATCCACCTACAAATGTGAACTGACGTTCAAAAATAAAACATTTGAAAACGGACCATTTTCCACATTTCTGAAGCATGACGTAATGAGGGGGTGTTATCTCTTTTGTCGAAAATCAGCCGTTTTTGCTCGAACATTAAATAACTCCAAATGGTATTTAATTAACTTCCCGGGGTGAAGAAACCCTTTTTGAGAACTCAGAGCGAGTAAATTGGCCATTTTCATGCACTTTTAACCATTCCATAAATCTTGTGTTTTGGGCCCCTGGAAGCATGAAAATCACTTTAAACATGCTAATTTTAGCTTTAACACTGATGATCCACCTACAAATGTGAACTGACGTTCAAAAATAAAACATTTGAAAACGGACCATTTTCCACATTTCTGAAGCATGACGTAATGGGGGGGGGTGTTATCTCTTTTGTCGAAAATCAGCCGTTTTTGCTCGAACATTAAATGCCTCCAAATGGTATTTATTTCACTTCCCGAGCCCCTGGAAGCATGAAAATCACTTTAAACATGCTAATTTTAGCTCTAACACTGATGATCCACCTACAAATGTGAACTGACGTTCAAAAATAAAACATTTGAAAACGGACCATTTTCCACATTTCTGAAGCATGACGTAATGGGGGGGTGTTATCTCCTTTGTCGAAAATCAGCCGTTTTTGCTCGAACATTAAATGCCTCCAAATGGTATTTAATTAACTTCCCGAGCCCCTGGAAGCATGAAAATCACTTTAAACATGCTAATTTTAGCTCTAACACTGATGATCCACCTACAAATGTGAACTGACGTTCAAAAATAAAACATTTGAAAACGGACCATTTTCCACATTTCTGAAGCATGACGTAATGGGGGGGTGTTATCTCTTTTGTCGAAAATCAGCCGTTTTTGCTCGAACATTAAATGCCTCCAAATGGTATTTAATTAACTTCCCGAGCCCCTGGAAGCATGAAAATCACTTTAAACATGCTAATTTTAGCTCTAACACTGATGATCCACCTACAAATGTGAACTGACGTTCAAAAATAAAACATTTGAAAACGGACCATTTTCCATATTTCTGAAGCATGACGTAATGGGGGGGTGTTATCTCTTTTGTCGAAAATCAGCCGTTTTTGCTCGAACATTAAATGCCTCCAAATGGTATTTAATTAACTTCCCGGGGTGAAGAAACCCTTTTTGAGAACTCAGAGTGAGTAAATTGGCCATTTTCATGCACTTTTAACCATTCCATAAATCTTGTGTTTTGGGCCCCTGGAAGCATGAAAATCACTTTAAACATGCTAATTTTAGCTCTAACACTGATGATCCACCTACAAATGTGAACTGACGTTCAAAAATAAAACATTTGAAAACGGACCATTTTCCACATTTCTGAAGCATGACGTAATGGGGGGGTGTTATCTCTTTTGTCGAAAATCAGCCGTTTTTGCTCGAACATTAAATGCCTCCAAATGGTATTTAATTAACTTCCCGAGCCCCTGGAAGCATGAAAATCACTTTAAACATGCTAATTTTATCTCTAACACTGATGATCCACCTACAAATGTGAACTGACGTTCAAAAATAAAACATTTAAAAACGGACCATTTTCCACATTTCTGAAGCATGACGTAATTGGGGGGGTGTTATCTCTTTTGTTGAAAATCAGCCGTTTTTGCTCGAACATTAAATGCCTCCAAATGGTATTTATTTCACTTCCCGAGCCCCTGGAAGCATGAAAATCACTTTAAACATGCTAATTTTAGCTCTAACACTGATGATCCACCTACAAATGTGAACTGACGTTCAAAAATAAAACATTTGAAAACGGACCATTTTCCACATTTCTGAAGCATGACGTAATGGGGGGGTGTTATCTCTTTTGTCGAAAATCAGCCGTTTTTGCTCGAACATTAAATGCCTCCAAATGGTATTTAATTAACTTCCCGGGGTGAAGAAACCCTTTTTTAGAACTCAGAGTGAGTAAATTGGCCATTTTCATGCACTTTTAACCATTCCATAAATCTTGTGTTTTGGGCACCTGGAAGCATGAAAATCACTTTAAACATGCTAATTTTAGCTCTAACACTGATGATCCACCTACAAATGTGAACTGACGTTCAAAAATAAAACATTTGAAAACGGACCATTTTCCACATTTCTGAAGCATGACGTAATGGGGGGTGTTATCTCTTTTGTCGAAAATCAGCCGTTTTTGCTCGAACATTAAATGCCTCCAAATGGTATTTAATTAACTTCCCGGGGTAAAGAAACCCTTTTTGAGAACTCAGAGTGAGTAAATTGGCCATTTTCATGCACTTTTAACCATTCCATAAATCTTGTGTTTTGGGCCCCTGGAAGCATGAAAATCACTTTAAACATGCTAATTTTAGCTCTAACACTGATGATCCACCTACAAATGTGAACTGACGTTCAAAAATAAAACATTTGAAAACGGACCATTTTCCACATTTCTGAAGCATGACGTAATGGGGGGGTGTTATCTCTTTTGTCGAAAATCAGCCGTTTTTGCTCGAACATTAAATGCCTCCAAATTGTATTTATTTCACTTCCCGAGCCCCTGGAAGCATGAAAATCACTTTAAACATGCTAATTTTAGCTCTAACACTGATGATCCACCTACAAATGTGAACTGACGTTCAAAAATAAAACATTTGAAAACGGACCATTTTCCATATATCTGAAGCATGACGTAATGGGGGGGTGTTATCTCTTTTGTCGAAAATCAGCCGTTTTTGCTCGAACATTAAATGCCTCCAAATGGTATTTAATTAACTTCCCGAGCCCCTGGAAGCATGAAAATCACTTTAAACATGCTAATTTTAGCTCTAACACTGATGATCCACCTACAAATGTGAACTGACGTTCAAAAATAAAACATTTGAAAACGGACCATTTTCCATATATCTGAAGCATGACGTAATGGGGGGGTGTTATCTCTTTTGTCGAAAATCAGCCGTTTTTGCTCGAACATTAAATGCCTCCAAATGGTATTTAATTAACTTCCCGAGCCCCTGGAAGCATGAAAATCACTTTAAACATGCTAATTTTAGCTCTAACACTGATGATCCACCTACAAATGTGAACTGACGTTCAAAAATAAAACATTTGAAAACGGACCATTTTCCACATTTCTGAAGCATGACGTAATGGGGGGGTGTTATCTCTTTTGTCGAAAATCAGCCGTTTTTGCTCGAACATTAAATGCCTCCAAATGGTATTTAATTAACTTCCCGGGGTGAAGAAACCCTTTTTGAGAACTCAGAGTGAGTAAATTGGCCATTTTCATGCACTTTTAACCATTCCATAAATCTTGTGTTTTGGGCCCCTGGAAGCATGAAAATCACTTTAAACATGCTAATTTTAGCTCTAACACTGATGATCCACCTACAAATGTGAACTGACGTTCAAAAATAAAACATTTGAAAACGGACCATTTTCCACATTTCTGAAGCATGACGTAATGAGGGGGTGTTATCTCTTTTGTCGAAAATCAGCCGTTTTTGCTCGAACATTAAATGCCTCCAAATGGTATTTAATTAACTTCCCGGGGTGAAGAAACCCTTTTTGAGAACTCAGAGCGAGTAAATTGGCCATTTTCATGCACTTTTAACCATTCCATAAATCTTGTGTTTTGGGCCCCTGGAAGCATGAAAATCACTTTAAACATGCTAATTTTAGCTTTAACACTGATGATCCACCTACAAATGTGAACTGACGTTCAAAAATAAAACATTTGAAAACGGACCATTTTCCACATTTCTGAAGCATGACGTAATGGGGGGGGTGTTATCTCTTTTGTCGAAAATCAGCCGTTTTTGCTCGAACATTAAATGCCTCCAAATGGTATTTATTTCACTTCCCGAGCCCCTGGAAGCATGAAAATCACTTTAAACATGCTAATTTTAGCTCTAACACTGATGATCCACCTACAAATGTGAACTGACGTTCAAAAATAAAACATTTGAAAACGGACCATTTTCCACATTTCTGAAGCATGACGTAATGGGGGGGTGTTATCTCCTTTGTCGAAAATCAGCCGTTTTTGCTCGAACATTAAATGCCTCCAAATGGTATTTAATTAACTTCCCGAGCCCCTGGAAGCATGAAAATCACTTTAAACATGCTAATTTTAGCTCTAACACTGATGATCCACCTACAAATGTGAACTGACGTTCAAAAATAAAACATTTGAAAACGGACCATTTTCCACATTTCTGAAGCATGACGTAATGGGGGGGTGTTATCTCTTTTGTCGAAAATCAGCCGTTTTTGCTCGAACATTAAATGCCTCCAAATGGTATTTAATTAACTTCCCGAGCCCCTGGAAGCATGAAAATCACTTTAAACATGCTAATTTTAGCTCTAACACTGATGATCCACCTACAAATGTGAACTGACGTTCAAAAATAAAACATTTGAAAACGGACCATTTTCCACATTTCTGAAGCATGACGTAATGGGGGGGTGTTATCTCTTTTGTCGAAAATCAGCCGTTTTTGCTCGAACATTAAATGCCTCCAAATGGTATTTAATTAACTTCCCGGGGTGAAGAAACCCTTTTTGAGAACTCAGAGTGAGTAAATTGGCCATTTTCATGCACTTTTAACCATTCCATAAATCTTGTGTTTTGGGCCCCTGGAAGCATGAAAATCACTTTAAACATGCTAATTTTAGCTCTAACACTGATGATCCACCTACAAATGTGAACTGACGTTCAAAAATAAAACATTTGAAAACGGACCATTTTCCACATTTCTGAAGCATGACGTAATGGGGGGGTGTTATCTCTTTTGTCGAAAATCAGCCGTTTTTGCTCGAACATTAAATGCCTCCAAATGGTATTTAATTAACTTCCCGAGCCCCTGGAAGCATGAAAATCACTTTAAACATGCTAATTTTAGCTCTAACACTGATGATCCACCTACAAATGTGAACTGACGTTCAAAAATAAAACATTTAAAAACGGACCATTTTCCACATTTCTGAAGCATGACGTAATTGGGGGGGTGTTATCTCTTTTGTCGAAAATCAGCCGTTTTTGCTCGAACATTAAATGCCTCCAAATGGTATTTATTTCACTTCCCGAGCCCCTGGAAGCATGAAAATCACTTTAAACATGCTAATTTTAGCTCTAACACTGATGATCCACCTACAAATGTGAACTGACGTTCAAAAATAAAACATTTGAAAACGGACCATTTTCCACATTTCTGAAGCATGACGTAATGGGGGGGTGTTATCTCTTTTGTCGAAAATCAGCCGTTTTTGCTCGAACATTAAATGCCTCCAAATGGTATTTAATTAACTTCCCGGGGTGAAGAAACCCTTTTTTAGAACTCAGAGTGAGTAAATTGGCCATTTTCATGCACTTTTAACCATTCCATAAATCTTGTGTTTTGGGCACCTGGAAGCATGAAAATCACTTTAAACATGCTAATTTTAGCTCTAACACTGATGATCCACCTACAAATGTGAACTGACGTTCAAAAATAAAACATTTGAAAACGGACCATTTTCCACATTTCTGAAGCATGACGTAATGGGGGGTGTTATCTCTTTTGTCGAAAATCAGCCGTTTTTGCTCGAACATTAAATGCCTCCAAATGGTATTTAATTAACTTCCCGGGGTAAAGAAACCCTTTTTGAGAACTCAGAGTGAGTAAATTGGCCATTTTCATGCACTTTTAACCATTCCATAAATCTTGTGTTTTGGGCCCCTGGAAGCATGAAAATCACTTTAAACATGCTAATTTTAGCTCTAACACTGATGATCCACCTACAAATGTGAACTGACGTTCAAAAATAAAACATTTGAAAACGGACCATTTTCCACATTTCTGAAGCATGACGTAATGGGGGGGTGTTATCTCTTTTGTCGAAAATCAGCCGTTTTTGCTCGAACATTAAATGCCTCCAAATTGTATTTATTTCACTTCCCGAGCCCCTGGAAGCATGAAAATCACTTTAAACATGCTAATTTTAGCTCTAACACTGATGATCCACCTACAAATGTGAACTGACGTTCAAAAATAAAACATTTGAAAACGGACCATTTTCCATATATCTGAAGCATGACGTAATGGGGGGGTGTTATCTCTTTTGTCGAAAATCAGCCGTTTTTGCTCGAACATTAAATGCCTCCAAATGGTATTTAATTAACTTCCCGAGCCCCTGGAAGCATGAAAATCACTTTAAACATGCTAATTTTAGCTCTAACACTGATGATCCACCTACAAATGTGAACTGACGTTCAAAAATAAAACATTTGAAAACGGACCATTTTCCACATTTCTGAAGCATGACGTAATGGGGGGGTGTTATCTCTTTTGTCGAAAATCAGCCGTTTTTGCTCGAACATTAAATGCCTCCAAATGGTATTTAATTAACTTCCCGGGGTGAAGAAACCCTTTTTGAGAACTCAGAGTGAGTAAATTGGCCATTTTCATGCACTTTTAACCATTCCATAAATCTTGTGTTTTGGGCCCCTGGAAGCATGAAAATCACTTTAAACATGCTAATTTTAGCTCTAACACTGATGATCCACCTACAAATGTGAACTGACGTTCAAAAATAAAACATTTGAAAACGGACCATTTTCCACATTTCTGAAGCATGACGTAATGGGGGGGTGTTATCTCTTTTGTCGAAAATCAGCCGTTTTTGCTCGAACATTAAATGCCTCCAAATGGTATTTATTTCACTTCCCGAGCCCCTGGAAGCATGAAAATCACTTTAAACATGCTAATTTTAGCTCTAACACTGATGATCCACCTACAAATGTGAACTGACGTTCAAAAATAAAACATTTGAAAACGGACCATTTTCCACATTTCTGAAGCATGACGTAATGGGGGGGTGTTATCTCCTTTGTCGAAAATCAGCCGTTTTTGCTCGAACATTAAATGCCTCCAAATGGTATTTAATTAACTTCCCGAGCCCCTGGAAGCATGAAAATCACTTTAAACATGCTAATTTTAGCTCTAACACTGATGATCCACCTACAAATGTGAACTGACGTTCAAAAATAAAACATTTGAAAACGGACCATTTTCCACATTTCTGAAGCATGACGTAATGGGGGGGTGTTATCTCTTTTGTCGAAAATCAGCCGTTTTTGCTCGAACATTAAATGCCTCCAAATGGTATTTAATTAACTTCCCGAGCCCCTGGAAGCATGAAAATCACTTTAAACATGCTAATTTTAGCTCTAACACTGATGATCCACCTACAAATGTGAACTGACGTTCAAAAATAAAACATTTGAAAACGGACCATTTTCCACATTTCTGAAGCATGACGTAATGGGGGGGTGTTATCTCTTTTGTCGAAAATCAGCCGTTTTTGCTCGAACATTAAAGGCCTCCAAATGGTATTTAATTAACTTCCCGGGGTGAAGAAACCCTTTTTGAGAACTCAGAGTGAGTAAATTGGCCATTTTCATGCACTTTTAACCATTCCATAAATCTTGTGTTTTGGGCCCCTGGAAGCATGAAAATCACTTTAAACATGCTAATTTTAGCTCTAACACTGATGATCCACCTACAAATGTGAACTGACGTTCAAAAATAAAACATTTGAAAACGGACCATTTTCCACATTTCTGAAGCATGACGTAATGGGGGGGTGTTATCTCTTTTGTCGAAAATCAGCCGTTTTTGCTCGAACATTGAATGCCTCCAAATGGTATTTAATTAACTTCCCGAGCCCCTGGAAGCATGAAAATCACTTTAAACATGCTAATTTTAGCTCTAACACTGATGATCCACCTACAAATGTGAACTGACGTTCAAAAATAAAACATTTGAAAACGGACCATTTTCCACATTTCTGAAGCATGACGTAATGGGGGGGGGTGTTATCTCTTTTGTCGAAAATCAGCCGTTTTTGCTCGAACATTAAATGCCTCCAAATGGTATTTAATTAGCTTCCCGGGGTGAAGAAACCCTTTTTGAGAACTCAGAGTGAGTAAATTGGCCATTTTCATGCACTTTTAACCATTCCATAAATCTTGTGTTTTGGGCCCCTGGAAGCATGAAAATCACTTTAAACATGCTAATTTTAGCTCTAACACTGATGATCCACCTACAAATGTGAACTGACGTTCAAAAATAAAACATTTGAAAACGGACCATTTTCCACATTTCTGAAGCATGACGTAATGGGGGGGTGTTATCTCTTTTGTCGAAAATCTGCCGTTTTTGCTCGAACATTAAATGCCTCCAAATGGTATTTAATTAACTTCCCGGGGTGAAGAAACCCTTTTTGAGAACTCAGAGTGAGTAAATTGGCCATTTTCATGCACTTTTAACCATTACATAAATCTTGTGTTTAGGGCCCCTGGAAGCATGAAAATCACTTTAAACATGCTAATTTTAGCTCTAACACTGATGATCCACCTACAAATGTGAACTGACGTTCAAAAATAAAACATTTGAAAACGGACCATTTTCCACATTTCTAAAGCATGACGTAATGGGGGGGGTGTTATCTCTTTTGTCGAAAATCAGCCGTTTTTGCTCGAACATTAAATGCCTCCAAATGGTATTTAATTAACTTCCCGAGCCCCTGGAAGCATGAAAATCACTTTAAACATGCTAATTTTAGCTCTAACACTGATGATCCACCTACAAATGTGAACTGACGTTCAAAAATAAAACATTTGAAAACGGACCATTTTCCACATTTCTGAAGCATGACGTAATGGGGGGGTGTTATCTCTTTTGTCGAAAATCAGCCGTTTTTGCTCGAACATTAAATGCCTCCAAATGGTAATTAATTAACTTCCCGAGCCCCTGGAAGCATGAAAATCACTTTAAACATGCTAATTTTAGCTCTAACACTGATGATCCACCTACAAATGTGAACTGACGTTCAAAAATAAAACATTTGAAAACGGACCATTTTCCACATTTCTGAAGCATGACGTAATGGGGGGGTGTTATCTCTTTTGTCGAAAATCAGCCGTTTTTGCTCGAACATTAAATGCCTCCAAATGGTATTTAATTAACTTCCCGGGGTGAAGAAACCCTTTTTTGAGAACTCAGAGTGAGTAAATTGGCCATTTTCATGCACTTTTAACCATTCCATAAATCTTGTGTTTAGGGCCCCTGGAAGCATGAAAATCACTTTAAACATGCTAGTTTTAGCTCTAACACTGATGATCCACCTACAAATGTGAACTGACGTTCAAAAATAAAACATTTGAAAACGGACCATTTTCCACATTTCTGAAGCATGACGTAATGGGGGGGTGTTATCTCTTTTGTCGAAAATCAGCCGTTTTTGCTCGAACATTAGATGCCTCCAAATGGTATTTAATTAACTTCCCGAGCCCCTGGAAGCATGAAAATCACTTTAAACATGCTAATTTTAGCTCTAACACTGATGATCCACCTACAAATGTGAACTGACGTTCAAAAATAAAACATTTGAAAACGGACCATTTTCCACATTTCTGAAGCATGACGTAATGGGGGGGTGTTATCTCTTTTGTCGAAAATCAGCCGTTTTTGCTCGAACATTAAATGCCTCCAAATGGTATTTAATTAACTTCCCGGGGTAAAGAAACCCTTTTTGAGAACTCAGAGTGAGTAAATTGGCCATTTTCATGCACTTTTAACCATTCCATAAATCTTGTGTTTTGGGCCCCTGGAAGCATGAAAATCACTTTAAACATGCTAATTTTAGCTCTAACACTGATGATCCACCTACAAATGTGAACTGACGTTCAAAAATAAAACATTTGAAAACGGACCATTTTCCACATTTCTGAAGCATGACGTAATGGGGGGGTGTTATCTCTTTTGTCGAAAATCAGCCGTTTTTGCTCGAACATTAAATGCCTCCAAATGGTATTTATTTCACTTCCCGAGCCCCTGGAAGCATGAAAATCACTTTAAACATGCTAATTTTAGCTCTAACACTGATGATCCACCTACAAATGTGAACTGACGTTCAAAAATAAAACATTTGAAAACGGACCATTTTCCATATATCTGAAGCATGACGTAATGGGGGGGTGTTATCTCTTTTGTCGAAAATCAGCCGTTTTTGCTCGAACATTAAATGCCTCCAAATGGTATTTAATTAACTTCCGAGCCCCTGGAAGCATGAAAATCACTTTAAACATGCTAATTTTAGCTCTAACACTGATGATCCACCTACAAATGTGAACTGACGTTCAAAAATAAAACATTTGAAAACGGACCATTTTCCACATTTCTGAAGCATGACGTAATGGGGGGGTGTTATCTCTTTTGTCGAAAATCAGCCGTTTTTGCACGAACATTAAATGCCTCCAAATGGTATTTAATTAACTTCCCGGGGTGAAGAAACCCTTTTTGAGAACTCAGAGTGAGTAAATTGGCCATTTTCATGCACTTTTAACCATTCCATAAATCTTGTGTTTTGGGCCCCTGGAAGCATGAAAATCACTTTAAACATGCTAATTTTAGCTCTAACACTGATGATCCACCTACAAATGTGAACTGACGTTCAAAAATAAAACATTTGAAAACGGACCATTTTCCACATTTCTGAAGCATGACGTAATGAGGGGGTGTTATCTCTTTTGTCGAAAATCAGCCGTTTTTGCTCGAACATTAAATGCCTCCAAATGGTATTTAATTAACTTCCCGGGGTGAAGAAACCCTTTTTGAGAACTCAGAGCGAGTAAATTGGCCATTTTCATGCACTTTTAACCATTCCATAAATCTTGTGTTTTGGGCCCCTGGAAGCATGAAAATCACTTTAAACATGCTAATTTTAGCTTTAACACTGATGATCCACCTACAAATGTGAACTGACGTTCAAAAATAAAACATTTGAAAACGGACCATTTTCCACATTTCTGAAGCATGACATAATGGGGGGGGTGTTATCTCTTTTGTCGAAAATCAGCCGTTTTTGCTCGAACATTAAATGCCTCCAAATGGTATTTATTTCACTTCCCGAGCCCCTGGAAGCATGAAAATCACTTTAAACATGCTAATTTTAGCTCTAACACTGATGATCCACCTACAAATGTGAACTGACGTTCAAAAATAAAACATTTGAAAACGGACCATTTTCCACATTTCTGAAGCATGACGTAATGGGGGGGTGTTATCTCCTTTGTCGAAAATCAGCCGTTTTTGCTCGAACATTAAATGCCTCCAAATGGTATTTAATTAACTTCCCGAGCCCCTGGAAGCATGAAAATCACTTTAAACATGCTAATTTTAGCTCTAACACTGATGATCCACCTACAAATGTGAACTGACGTTCAAAAATAAAACATTTGAAAACGGACCATTTTCCACATTTCTGAAGCATGACGTAATGGGGGGGTGTTATCTCTTTTGTCGAAAATCAGCCGTTTTTGCTCGAACATTAAATGCCTCCAAATGGTATTTAATTAACTTCCCGAGCCCCTGGAAGCATGAAAATCACTTTAAACATGCTAATTTTAGCTCTAACACTGATGATCCACCTACAAATGTGAACTGACGTTCAAAAATAAAACATTTGAAAACGGACCATTTTCCACATTTCTGAAGCATGACGTAATGGGGGGTGTTATCTCTTTTGTCAAAAATCAGCTGTTTTTGCTCGAACATTAAATGCCTCCAAATGGTATTTAATTAACTTCCCGGGGTAAAGAAACCCTTTTTGAGAACTCAGAGTGAGTAAATTGGCCATTTTCATGCACTTTTAACCATTCCATAAATCTTGTGTTTTGGGCCCCTGGAAGCATGAAAATCACTTTAAACATGCTAATTTTAGCTCTAACACTGATGATCCACCTACAAATGTGAACTGACGTTCAAAAATAAAACATTTGAAAACGGACCATTTTCCACATTTCTGAAGCATGACGTAATGGGGGGTGTTATCTCTTTTGTCGAAAATCAGCCGTTTTTGCTCGAACATTAAATGCCTCCAAATTGTATTTATTTCACTTCCCGAGCCCCTGGAAGCATGAAAATCACTTTAAACATGCTAATTTTAGCTCTAACACTGATGATCCACCTACAAATGTGAACTGACGTTCAAAAATAAAACATTTGAAAACGGACCATTTTCCATATATCTGAAGCATGACGTAATGGGGGGTGTTATCTCTTTTGTCGAAAATCAGCCGTTTTTGCTCGAACATTAAATGCCTCCAAATGGTATTTAATTAACTTCCCGAGCCCCTGGAAGCATGAAAATCACTTTAAACATGCTAATTTTAGCTCTAACACTGATGATCCACCTACAAATGTGAACTGACGTTCAAAAATAAAACATTTGAAAACGGACCATTTTCCACATTTCTGAAGCATGACGTAATGGGGGGGTGTTATCTCTTTTGTCGAAAATCAGCCGTTTTTGCTCGAACATTAAATGCCTCCAAATGGTATTTAATTAACTTCCCGGGGTGAAGAAACCCTTTTTGAGAACTCAGAGTGAGTAAATTGGCCATTTTCATGCACTTTTAACCATTCCATAAATCTTGTGTTTTGGGCCCCTGGAAGCATGAAAATCACTTTAAACATGCTAATTTTAGCTCTAACACTGATGATCCACCTACAAATGTGAACTGACGTTCAAAAATAAAACATTTGAAAACGGACCATTTTCCACATTTCTGAAGCATGACGTAATGAGGGGGTGTTATCTCTTTTGTCGAAAATCAGCCGTTTTTGCTCGAACATTAAATGCCTCCAAATGGTATTTAATTAACTTCCCGGGGTGAAGAAACCCTTTTTGAGAACTCAGAGCGAGTAAATTGGCCATTTTCATGCACTTTTAACCATTCCATAAATCTTGTGTTTTGGGCCCCTGGAAGCATGAAAATCACTTTAAACATGCTAATTTTAGCTCTAACACTGATGATCCACCTACAAATGTGAACTGACGTTCAAAAATAAAACATTTGAAAACGGACCATTTTCCACATTTCTGAAGCATGACGTAATGGGGGGGTGTTATCTCTTTTGTCGAAAATCAGCCGTTTTTGCTCGAACATTAAATGCCTCCAAATGGTATTTAATTAACTTCCCGAGCCCCTGGAAGCATGAAAATCACTTTAAACATGCTAATTTTAGCTCTAACACTGATGATCCACCTACAAATGTGAACTGACGTTCAAAAATAAAACATTTGAAAACGGACCATTTTCCACATTTCTGAAGCATGACGTAATGGGGGGGTGTTATCTCTTTTGTCGAAAATCAGCCGTTTTTGCTCGAACATTAAAGGCCTCCAAATGGTATTTAATTAACTTCCCGGGGTGAAGAAACCCTTTTTGAGAACTCAGAGTGAGTAAATTGGCCATTTTCATGCACTTTTAACCATTCCATAAATCTTGTGTTTTGGGCCCCTGGAAGCATGAAAATCACTTTAAACATGCTAATTTTAGCTCTAACACTGATGATCCACCTACAAATGTGAACTGACGTTCAAAAATAAAACATTTGAAAACGGACCATTTTCCACATTTCTGAAGCATGACGTAATGGGGGGGTGTTATCTCTTTTGTCGAAAATCAGCCGTTTTTGCTCGAACATTGAATGCCTCCAAATGGTATTTAATTAACTTCCCGAGCCCCTGGAAGCATGAAAATCACTTTAAACATGCTAATTTTAGCTCTAACACTGATGATCCACCTACAAATGTGAACTGACGTTCAAAAATAAAACATTTGAAAACGGACCATTTTCCACATTTCTGAAGCATGACGTAATGGGGGGGGGTGTTATCTCTTTTGTCGAAAATCAGCCGTTTTTGCTCGAACATTAAATGCCTCCAAATGGTATTTAATTAGCTTCCCGGGGTGAAGAAACCCTTTTTGAGAACTCAGAGTGAGTAAATTGGCCATTTTCATGCACTTTTAACCATTCCATAAATCTTGTGTTTTGGGCCCCTGGAAGCATGAAAATCACTTTAAACATGCTAATTTTAGCTCTAACACTGATGATCCACCTACAAATGTGAACTGACGTTCAAAAATAAAACATTTGAAAACGGACCATTTTCCACATTTCTGAAGCATGACGTAATGGGGGGTGTTATCTCTTTTGTCGAAAATCTGCCGTTTTTGCTCGAACATTAAATGCCTCCAAATGGTATTTAATTAACTTCCCGGGGTGAAGAAACCCTTTTTGAGAACTCAGAGTGAGTAAATTGGCCATTTTCATTCACTTTTAACCATTACATAAATCTTGTGTTTAGGGCCCCTGGAAGCATGAAAATCACTTTAAACATGCTAATTTTAGCTCTAACACTGATGATCCACCTACAAATGTGAACTGACGTTCAAAAATAAAACATTTGAAAACGGACCATTTTCCACATTTCTAAAGCATGACGTAATGGGGGGGTGTTATCTCTTTTGTCGAAAATCAGCCGTTTTTGCTCGAACATTAAATGCCTCCAAATGGTATTTAATTAACTTCCCGAGCCCCTGGAAGCATGAAAATCACTTTAAACATGCTAATTTTAGCTCTAACACTGATGATCCACCTACAAATGTGAACTGACGTTCAAAAATAAAACATTTGAAAACGGACCATTTTCCACATTTCTGAAGCATGACGTAATGGGGGGGTGTTATCTCTTTTGTCGAAAATCAGCCGTTTTTGCTCGAACATTAAATGCCTCCAAATGGTAATTAATTAACTTCCCGAGCCCCTGGAAGCATGAAAATCACTTTAAACATGCTAATTTTAGCTCTAACACTGATGATCCACCTACAAATGTGAACTGACGTTCAAAAATAAAACATTTGAAAACGGACCATTTTCCACATTTCTGAAGCATGACGTAATGGGGGGGTGTTATCTCTTTTGTCGAAAATCAGCCGTTTTTGCTCGAACATTAAATGCCTCCAAATGGTATTTAATTAACTTCCCGGGGTGAAGAAACCCTTTTTTGAGAACTCAGAGTGAGTAAATTGGCCATTTTCATGCACTTTTAACCATTCCATAAATCTTGTGTTTAGGGCCCCTGGAAGCATGAAAATCACTTTAAACATGCTAGTTTTAGCTCTAACACTGATGATCCACCTACAAATGTGAACTGACGTTCAAAAATAAAACATTTGAAAACGGACCATTTTCCACATTTCTGAAGCATGACGTAATGGGGGGGTGTTATCTCTTTTGTCGAAAATCAGCCGTTTTTGCTCGAACATTAGATGCCTCCAAATGGTATTTAATTAACTTCCCGAGCCCCTGGAAGCATGAAAATCACTTTAAACATGCTAATTTTAGCTCTAACACTGATGATCCACCTACAAATGTGAACTGACGTTCAAAAATAAAACATTTGAAAACGGACCATTTTCCACATTTCTGAAGCATGACGTAATGGGGGGGTGTTATCTCTTTTGTCGAAAATCAGCCGTTTTTGCTCGAACATTAAATGCCTCCAAATGGTATTTAATTAACTTCCCGGGGTGAAGAAACCCTTTTTGAGAACTCAGAGTGAGTAAATTGGCCATTTTCATGCACTTTTAACCATTCCATAAATCTTGTGTTTTGGGCCCCTGGAAGCATGAAAATCACTTTAAACATGCTAATTTTAGCTCTAACACTGATGATCCACCTACAAATGTGAACTGACGTTCAAAAATAAAACATTTGAAAACTGACCATTTTCCACATTTCTGAAGCATGACGTAATGGGGGGGTGTTATCTCTTTTGTCGAAAATCAGCCGTTTTTGCTCGAACATTAAATGCCTCCAAATGGTATTTATTTCACTTCCCGAGCCCCTGGAAGCATGAAAATCACTTTAAACATGCTAATTTTAGCTCTAACACTGATGATCCACCTACAAATGTGAACTGACGTTCAAAAATAAAACATTTGAAAACGGACCATTTTCCATATATCTGAAGCATGACGTAATGGGGGGGTGTTATCTCTTTTGTCGAAAATCAGCCATTTTTGCTCGAACATTAAATGCCTCCAAATGGTATTTAATTAACTTCCGAGCCCCTGGAAGCATGAAAATCACTTTAAACATGCTAATTTTAGCTCTAACACTGATGATCCACCTACAAATGTGAACTGACGTTCAAAAATAAAACATTTGAAAACGGACCATTTTCCACATTTCTGAAGCATGACGTAATGGGGGGGTGTTATCTCTTTTGTCGAAAATCAGCCGTTTTTGCACGAACATTAAATGCCTCCAAATGGTATTTAATTAACTTCCCGGGGTGAAGAAACCCTTTTTGAGAACTCAGAGTGAGTAAATTGGCCATTTTCATGCACTTTTAACCATTCCATAAATCTTGTGTTTTGGGCCCCTGGAAGCATGAAAATCACTTTAAACATGCTAATTTTAGCTCTAACACTGATGATCCACCTACAAATGTGAACTGACGTTCAAAAATAAAACATTTGAAAACGGACCATTTTCCACATTTCTGAAGCATGACGTAATGAGGGGGTGTTATCTCTTTTGTCGAAAATCAGCCGTTTTTGCTCGAACATTAAATGCCTCCAAATGGTATTTAATTAACTTCCCGGGGTGAAGAAACCCTTTTTGAGAACTCAGAGCGAGTAAATTGGCCATTTTCATGCACTTTTAACCATTCCATAAATCTTGTGTTTTGGGCCCCTGGAAGCATGAAAATCACTTTAAACATGCTAATTTTAGCTTTAACACTGATGATCCACCTACAAATGTGAACTGACGTTCAAAAATAAAACATTTGAAAACGGACCATTTTCCACATTTCTGAAGCATGACATAATGGGGGGGTGTTATCTCTTTTGTCGAAAATCAGCCGTTTTTGCTCGAACATTAAATGCCTCCAAATGGTATTTATTTCACTTCCCGAGCCCCTGGAAGCATGAAAATCACTTTAAACATGCTAATTTTAGCTCTAACACTGATGATCCACCTACAAATGTGAACTGACGTTCAAAAATAAAACATTTGAAAACGGACCATTTTCCACATTTCTGAAGCATGACGTAATGGGGGGGTGTTATCTCCTTTGTCGAAAATCAGCCGTTTTTGCTCGAACATTAAATGCCTCCAAATGGTATTTAATTAACTTCCCGAGCCCCTGGAAGCATGAAAATCGATTTAAACATGCTAATTTTAGCTCTAACACTGATGATCCACCTACAAATGTGAACTGACGTTCAAAAATAAAACATTTGAAAACGGACCATTTTCCACATTTCTGAAGCATGACGTAATGGGGGGGTGTTATCTCTTTTGTAGAAAATCAGCCGTTTTTGCTCGAACATTAAATGCCTCCAAATGGTATTTAATTAACTTCCCGAGCCCCTGGAAGCATGAAAATCACTTTAAACATGCTAATTTTAGCTCTAACACTGATGATCCACCTACAAATGTGAACTGACGTTAAAAAATAAAACATTTGAAAACGGACCATTTTCCACATTTCTGAAGCATGACGTAATGGGGGGGTGTTATCTCTTTTGTCGAAAATCAGCCGTTTTTGCTCGAACATTAAATGCCTCCAAATGGTATTTAATTAACTTCCCGGGGTGAAGAAACCCTTTTTGAGAACTCAGAGTGAGTAAATTGGCCATTTTCATGCACTTTTAACCATTCCATAAATCTTGTGTTTTGGGCCCCTGGAAGCATGAAAATCACTTTAAACATGCTAATTTTAGCTCTAACACTGATGATCCACCTACAAATGTGAACTGACGTTCAAAAATAAAACATTTGAAAACGGACCATTTTCCACATTTCTGAAGCATGACGTAATGGGGGGGTGTTATCTCTTTTGTCGAAAATCAGCCGTTTTTGCTCGAACATTAAATGCCTCCAAATGGTATTTAATTAACTTCCCGAGCCCCTGGAAGCATGAAAATCACTTTAAACATGCTAATTTTAGCTCTAACACTGATGATCCACCTACAAATGTGAACTGACGTTCAAAAATAAAACATTTAAAAACGGACCATTTTCCACATTTCTGAAGCATGACGTAATTGGGGGGGTGTTATCTCTTTTGTCGAAAATCAGCCGTTTTTGCTCGAACATTAAATGCCTCCAAATGGTATTTATTTCACTTCCCGAGCCCCTGGAAGCATGAAAATCACTTTAAACATGCTAATTTTAGCTCTAACACTGATGATCCACCTACAAATGTGAACTGACGTTCAAAAATAAAACATTTGAAAACGGACCATTTTCCACATTTCTGAAGCATGACGTAATGGGGGGGTGTTATCTCTTTTGTCGAAAATCAGCCGTTTTTGCTCGAACATTAAATGCCTCCAAATGGTATTTAATTAACTTCCCGGGGTGAAGAAACCCTTTTTTAGAACTCAGAGTGAGTAAATTGGCCATTTTCATGCACTTTTAACCATTCCATAAATCTTGTGTTTTGGGCCCCTGGAAGCATGAAAATCACTTTAAACATGCTAATTTTAGCTCTAACACTGATGATCCACCTACAAATGTGAACTGACGTTCAAAAATAAAACATTTGAAAACGGACCATTTTCCACATTTCTGAAGCATGACGTAATGAGGGGGTGTTATCTCTTTTGTCGAAAATCAGCCGTTTTTGCTCGAACATTAAATGCCTCCAAATGGTATTTAATTAACTTCCCGGGGTGAAGAAACCCTTTTTGAGAACTCAGAGCGAGTAAATTGGCCATTTTCATGCACTTTTAACCATTCCATAAATCTTGTGTTTTGGGCCCCTGGAAGCATGAAAATCACTTTAAACATGCTAATTTTAGCTTTAACACTGATGATCCACCTACAAATGTGAACTGACGTTCAAAAATAAAACATTTGAAAACGGACCATTTTCCACATTTCTGAAGCATGGCGTAATGGGGGGGTGTTATCTCTTTTGTCGAAAATCAGCCGTTTTTGCTTGAACATTAAATGCCTCCAAATGGTATTTATTTCACTTCCCGAGCCCCTGGAAGCATGAAAATCACTTTAAACATGCTAATTTTAGCTCTAACACTGATGATCCACCTACAAATGTGAACTGACGTTCAAAAATAAAACATTTGAAAACGGACCATTTTCCACATTTCTGAAGCATGACGTAATGGGGGGGTGTTATCTCCTTTGTCGAAAATCAGCCGTTTTTGCTCGAACATTAAATGCCTCCAAATGGTATTTAATTAACTTCCCGAGCCCCTGGAAGCATGAAAATCACTTTAAACATGCTCATTTTAGCTCTAACACTGATGATCCACCTACAAATGTGAACTGACGTTCAAAAATAAAACATTTGAAAATGGACCATTTTCCACATTTCTGAAGCATGACGTAATGGGGGGGTGTTATCTCTTTTGTCGAAAATCAGCCGTTTTTGCTCGAACATTAAATGCCTCCAAATGGTATTTAATTAACTTCCCGAGCCCCTGGAAGCATGAAAATCACTTTAAACATGCTAATTTTAGCTCTAACACTGATGATCCACTTACAAATGTGAACTGACGTTCAAAAATAAAACATTTGAAAACGGACCATTTTCCACATTTCTGAAGCATGACGTAATGGGGGGGTGTTATCTCTTTTGTCGAAAATCAGCCGTTTTTGCTCGAACATTAAATGCCTCCAAATGGTATTTAATTAACTTCCCGGGGTGAAGAAACCCTTTTTGAGAACTCAGAGTGAGTAAATTGGCCATTTTCATGCACTTTTAACCATTCCATAAATCTTGTGTTTTGGGCCCCTGGAAGCATGAAAATCACTTTAAACATGCTAATTTTAGCTCTAACACTGATGATCCACCTACAAATGTGAACTGACGTTCAAAAATAAAACATTTGAAAACGGACCATTTTCCACATTTCTGAAGCATGACGTAATGGGGGGGTGTTATCTCTTTTGTCGAAAATCAGCCGTTTTTGCTCGAACATTGAATGCCTCCAAATGGTATTTAATTAACTTCCCGAGCCCCTGGAAGCATGAAAATCACTTTAAACATGCTAATTTTAGCTCTAACACTGATGATCCACCTACAAATGTGAACTGACGTTCAAAAATAAAACATTTGAAAACGGACCATTTTCCACATTTCTGAAGCATGACGTAATGGGGGGGGTGTTATTTCTTTTGTCGAAAATCAGCCGTTTTTGCTCGAACATTAAATGCCTCCAAATGGTATTTAATTAGCTTCCCGGGGTGAAGAAACCCTTTTTGAGAACTCAGAGTGAGTAAATTGGCCATTTTCATGCACTTTTAACCATTCCATAAATCTTGTGTTTTGGGCCCCTGGAAGCATGAAAATCACTTTAAACATGCTAATTTTAGCTCTAACACTGATGATCCACCTACAAATGTGAACTGACGTTCAAAAATAAAACATTTGAAAACGGACCATTTTCCACATTTCTGAAGCATGACGTAATGGGGGGGTGTTATCTCTTTTGTCGAAAATCTGCCGTTTTTGCTCGAACATTAAATGCCTCCAAATGGTATTTAATTAACTTCCCGGGGTGAAGAAACCCTTTTTGAGAACTCAGAGTGAGTAAATTGGCCATTTTCATGCACTTTTAACCATTACATAAATCTTGTGTTTAGGGCCCCTGGAAGCATGAAAATCACTTTAAACATGCTAATTTTAGCTCTAACACTGATGATCCACCTACAAATGTGAACTGACGTTCAAAAATAAAACATTTGAAAACGGACCATTTTCCACATTTCTAAAGCATGACGTAATGGGGGGGTGTTATCTCTTTTGTCGAAAATCAGCCGTTTTTGCTCGAACATTAAATGCCTCCAAATGGTATTTAATTAACTTCCCGAGCCCCTGGAAGCATGAAAATCACTTTAAACATGCTAATTTTAGCTCTAACACTGATGATCCACCTACAAATGTGAACTGACGTTCAAAAATAAAACATTTGAAAACGGACCATTTTCCACATTTCTGAAGCATGACGTAATGGGGGGGTGTTATCTCTTTTGTCGAAAATCAGCCATTTTTGCTCGAACATTAAATGCCTCCAAATGGTAATTAATTAACTTCCCGAGCCCCTGGAAGCATGAAAATCACTTTAAACATGCTAATTTTAGCTCTAACACTGATGATCCACCTACAAATGTGAACTGACGTTCAAAAATAAAACATTTGAAAACGGACCATTTTCCACATTTCTGAAGCATGACGTAATGGGGGGGGTGTTATCTCTTTTGTCGAAAATCAGCCGTTTTTGCTCGAACATTAAATGCCTCCAAATGGTATTTATTTCACTTCCCGAGCCCCTGGAAGCATGAAAATCACTTTAAACATGCTAATTTTAGCTCTAACACTGATGATCCACCTACAAATGTGAACTGACGTTCAAAAATAAAACATTTGAAAACGGACCATTTTCCATATATCTGAAGCATGACGTAATGGGGGGGTGTTATCTCTTTTGTCGAAAATCAGCCGTTTTTGCTCGAACATTAAATGCCTCCAAATGGTATTTAATTAACTTCCCGAGCCCCTGGAAGCATGAAAATCACTTTAAACATGCTAATTTTAGCTCTAACACTGATGATCCACCTACAAATGTGAACTGACGTTCAAAAATAAAACATTTGAAAACGGGCCATTTTCCACATTTCTGAAGCATGACGTAATGGGGGGGTGTTATCTCTTTTGTCAAAAATCAGCCGTTTTTGCTCGAACATTAAATGCCTCCAAATGGTATTTAATTAACTTCCCGGGGTGAAGAAACCCTTTTTGAGAACTCAGAGTGAGTAAATTGGCCATTTTCATGCACTTTTAACCATTCCATAAATCTTGTGTTTTGGGCCCCTGGAAGCATGAAAATCACTTTAAACATGCTAATTTTAGCTCTAACACTGATGATCCACCTACAAATGTGAACTGACGTTCAAAAATAAAACATTTGAAAACGGACCATTTTCCACATTTCTGAAGCATGACGTAATGAGGGGGTGTTATCTCTTTTGTCGAAAATCAGCCGTTTTTGCTCGAACATTAAATGCCTCCAAATGGTATTTAATTAACTTCCCGGGGTGAAGAAACCCTTTTTGAGAACTCAGAGCGAGTAAATTGGCCATTTTCATGCACTTTTAACCATTCCATAAATCTTGTGTTTTGGGCCCCTGGAAGCATGAAAATCACTTTAAACATGCTAATTTTAGCTTTAACACTGATGATCCACCTACAAATGTGAACTGACGTTCAAAAATAAAACATTTGAAAACGGACCATTTTCCACATTTCTGAAGCATGGCGTAATGGGGGGGTGTTATCTCTTTTGTCGAAAATCAGCCGTTTTTGCTCGAACATTAAATGCCTCCAAATGGTATTTATTTCACTTCCCGAGCCCCTGGAAGCATGAAAATCACTTTAAACATGCTAATTTTAGCTCTAACACTGATGATCCACCTACAAATGTGAACTGACGTTCAAAAATAAAACATTTGAAAACGGACCATTTTCCACATTTCTGAAGCATGACGTAATGGGGGGGTGTTATCTCCTTTGTCGAAAATCAGCCGTTTTTGCTCGAACATTAAATGCCTCCAAATGGTATTTAATTAACTTCCCGAGCCCCTGGAAGCATGAAAATCACTTTAAACATGCTCATTTTAGCTCTAACACTGATGATCCACCTACAAATGTGAACTGACGTTCAAAAATAAAACATTTGAAAACGGACCATTTTCCACATTTCTGAAGCATGACGTAATGGGGGGGTGTTATCTCTTTTGTCGAAAATCAGCCGTTTTTGCTCGAACATTAAATGCCTCCAAATGGTATTTAATTAACTTCCCGAGCCCCTGGAAGCATGAAAATCACTTTAAACATGCTAATTTTAGCTCTAACACTGATGATCCACTTACAAATGTGAACTGACGTTCAAAAATAAAACATTTGAAAACGGACCATTTTCCACATTTCTGAAGCATGACGTAATGGGGGGGTGTTATCTCTTTTGTCGAAAATCAGCCGTTTTTGCTCGAACATTAAATGCCTCCAAATGGTATTTATTTCACTTCCCGAGCCCCTGGAAGCATGAAAATCACTTTAAACATGCTAATTTTAGCTCTAACACTGATGATCCACCTACAAATGTGAACTGACGTTCAAAAATAAAACATTTGAAAACGGACCATTTTCCACATTTCTGAAGCATGACGTAATGGGGGGGTGTTATCTCCTTTGTCGAAAATCAGCCGTTTTTGCTCGAACATTAAATGCCTCCAAATGGTATTTAATTAACTTCCCGAGCCCCTGGAAGCATGAAAATCACTTTAAACATGCTCATTTTAGCTCTAACACTGATGATCCACCTACAAATGTGAACTGACGTTCAAAAATAAAACATTTGAAAACGGACCATTTTCCACATTTCTGAAGCATGACGTAATGGGGGGGTGTTATCTCTTTTGTCGAAAATCAGCCGTTTTTGCTCGAACATTAAATGCCTCCAAATGGTATTTAATTAACTTCCCGAGCCCCTGGAAGCATGAAAATCACTTTAAACATGCTAATTTTAGCTCTAACACTGATGATCCACTTACAAATGTGAACTGACGTTCAAAAATAAAACATTTGAAAACGGACCATTTTCCACATTTCTGAAGCATGACGTAATGGGGGGGTGTTATCTCTTTTGTCGAAAATCAGCCGTTTTTGCTCGAACATTAAATGCCTCCAAATGGTATTTAATTAACTTCCCGGGGTGAAGAAACCCTTTTTGAGAACTCAGAGTGAGTAAATTGGCCATTTTCATGCACTTTTAACCATTCCATAAATCTTGTGTTTTGGGCCCCTGGAAGCATGAAAATCACTTTAAACATGCTAATTTTAGCTCTAACACTGATGATCCACCTACAAATGTGAACTGACGTTCAAAAATAAAACATTTGAAAACGGACCATTTTCCACATTTCTGAAGCATGACGTAATGGGGGGGTGTTATCTCTTTTGTCGAAAATCAGCCGTTTTTGCTCGAACATTGAATGCCTCCAAATGGTATTTAATTAACTTCCCGAGCCCCTGGAAGCATGAAAATCACTTTAAACATGCTAATTTTAGCTCTAACACTGATGATCCACCTACAAATGTGAACTGACGTTCAAAAATAAAACATTTGAAAACGGACCATTTTCCACATTTCTGAAGCATGACGTAATGGGGGGGGTGTTATTTCTTTTGTCGAAAATCAGCCGTTTTTGCTCGAACATTAAATGCCTCCAAATGGTATTTAATTAGCTTCCCGGGGTGAAGAAACCCTTTTTGAGAACTCAGAGTGAGTAAATTGGCCATTTTCATGCACTTTTAACCATTCCATAAATCTTGTGTTTTGGGCCCCTGGAAGCATGAAAATCACTTTAAACATGCTAATTTTAGCTCTAACACTGATGATCCACCTACAAATGTGAACTGACGTTCAAAAATAAAACATTTGAAAACGGACCATTTTCCACATTTCTGAAGCATGACGTAATGGGGGGGTGTTATCTCTTTTGTCGAAAATCTGCCGTTTTTGCTCGAACATTAAATGCCTCCAAATGGTATTTAATTAACTTCCCGGGGTGAAGAAACCCTTTTTGAGAACTCAGAGTGAGTAAATTGGCCATTTTCATGCACTTTTAACCATTACATAAATCTTGTGTTTAGGGCCCCTGGAAGCATGAAAATCACTTTAAACATGCTAATTTTAGCTCTAACACTGATGATCCACCTACAAATGTGAACTGACGTTCAAAAATAAAACATTTGAAAACGGACCATTTTCCACATTTCTAAAGCATGACGTAATGGGGGGGTGTTATCTCTTTTGTCGAAAATCAGCCGTTTTTGCTCGAACATTAAATGCCTCCAAATGGTATTTAATTAACTTCCCGAGCCCCTGGAAGCATGAAAATCACTTTAAACATGCTAATTTTAGCTCTAACACTGATGATCCACCTACAAATGTGAACTGACGTTCAAAAATAAAACATTTGAAAACGGACCATTTTCCACATTTCTGAAGCATGACGTAATGGGGGGGTGTTATCTCTTTTGTCGAAAATCAGCCATTTTTGCTCGAACATTAAATGCCTCCAAATGGTAATTAATTAACTTCCCGAGCCCCTGGAAGCATGAAAATCACTTTAAACATGCTAATTTTAGCTCTAACACTGATGATCCACCTACAAATGTGAACTGACGTTCAAAAATAAAACATTTGAAAACGGACCATTTTCCACATTTCTGAAGCATGACGTAATGGGGGGGGTGTTATCTCTTTTGTCGAAAATCAGCCGTTTTTGCTCGAACATTAAATGCCTCCAAATGGTATTTATTTCACTTCCCGAGCCCCTGGAAGCATGAAAATCACTTTAAACATGCTAATTTTAGCTCTAACACTGATGATCCACCTACAAATGTGAACTGACGTTCAAAAATAAAACATTTGAAAACGGACCATTTTCCATATATCTGAAGCATGACGTAATGGGGGGGTGTTATCTCTTTTGTCGAAAATCAGCCGTTTTTGCTCGAACATTAAATGCCTCCAAATGGTATTTAATTAACTTCCCGAGCCCCTGGAAGCATGAAAATCACTTTAAACATGCTAATTTTAGCTCTAACACTGATGATCCACCTACAAATGTGAACTGACGTTCAAAAATAAAACATTTGAAAACGGGCCATTTTCCACATTTCTGAAGCATGACGTAATGGGGGGGTGTTATCTCTTTTGTCAAAAATCAGCCGTTTTTGCTCGAACATTAAATGCCTCCAAATGGTATTTAATTAACTTCCCGGGGTGAAGAAACCCTTTTTGAGAACTCAGAGTGAGTAAATTGGCCATTTTCATGCACTTTTAACCATTCCATAAATCTTGTGTTTTGGGCCCCTGGAAGCATGAAAATCACTTTAAACATGCTAATTTTAGCTCTAACACTGATGATCCACCTACAAATGTGAACTGACGTTCAAAAATAAAACATTTGAAAACGGACCATTTTCCACATTTCTGAAGCATGACGTAATGAGGGGGTGTTATCTCTTTTGTCGAAAATCAGCCGTTTTTGCTCGAACATTAAATGCCTCCAAATGGTATTTAATTAACTTCCCGGGGTGAAGAAACCCTTTTTGAGAACTCAGAGCGAGTAAATTGGCCATTTTCATGCACTTTTAACCATTCCATAAATCTTGTGTTTTGGGCCCCTGGAAGCATGAAAATCACTTTAAACATGCTAATTTTAGCTTTAACACTGATGATCCACCTACAAATGTGAACTGACGTTCAAAAATAAAACATTTGAAAACGGACCATTTTCCACATTTCTGAAGCATGGCGTAATGGGGGGGTGTTATCTCTTTTGTCGAAAATCAGCCGTTTTTGCTCGAACATTAAATGCCTCCAAATGGTATTTATTTCACTTCCCGAGCCCCTGGAAGCATGAAAATCACTTTAAACATGCTAATTTTAGCTCTAACACTGATGATCCACCTACAAATGTGAACTGACGTTCAAAAATAAAACATTTGAAAACGGACCATTTTCCACATTTCTGAAGCATGACGTAATGGGGGGGTGTTATCTCCTTTGTCGAAAATCAGCCGTTTTTGCTCGAACATTAAATGCCTCCAAATGGTATTTAATTAACTTCCCGAGCCCCTGGAAGCATGAAAATCACTTTAAACATGCTCATTTTAGCTCTAACACTGATGATCCACCTACAAATGTGAACTGACGTTCAAAAATAAAACATTTGAAAACGGACCATTTTCCACATTTCTGAAGCATGACGTAATGGGGGGGTGTTATCTCTTTTGTCGAAAATCAGCCGTTTTTGCTCGAACATTAAATGCCTCCAATTGGTATTTAATTAACTTCCCGAGCCCCTGGAAGCATGAAAATCACTTTAAACATGCTAATTTTAGCTCTAACACTGATGATCCACTTACAAATGTGAACTGACGTTCAAAAATAAAACATTTGAAAACGGACCATTTTCCACATTTCTGAAGCATGACGTAATGGGGGGGTGTTATCTCTTTTGTCGAAAATCAGCCGTTTTTGCTCGAACATTAAATGCCTCCAAATGGTATTTAATTAACTTCCCGGGGTGAAGAAACCCTTTTTGAGAACTCAGAGTGAGTAAATTGGCCATTTTCATGCACTTTTAACCATTCCATAAATCTTGTGTTTTGGGCCCCTGGAAGCATGAAAATCACTTTAAACATGCTAATTTTAGCTCTAACACTGATGATCCACCTACAAATGTGAACTGACGTTCAAAAATAAAACATTTGAAAACGGACCATTTTCCACATTTCTGAAGCATGACGTAATGGGGGGGTGTTATCTCTTTTGTCGAAAATCAGCCGTTTTTGCTCGAACATTGAATGCCTCCAAATGGTATTTAATTAACTTCCCGAGCCCCTGGAAGCATGAAAATCACTTTAAACATGCTAATTTTAGCTCTAACACTGATGATCCACCTACAAATGTGAACTGACGTTCAAAAATAAAACATTTGAAAACGGACCATTTTCCACATTTCTGAAGCATGACGTAATGGGGGGGGTGTTATTTCTTTTGTCGAAAATCAGCCGTTTTTGCTCGAACATTAAATGCCTCCAAATGGTATTTAATTAGCTTCCCGGGGTGAAGAAACCCTTTTTGAGAACTCAGAGTGAGTAAATTGGCCATTTTCATGCACTTTTAACCATTCCATAAATCTTGTGTTTTGGGCCCCTGGAAGCATGAAAATCACTTTAAACATGCTAATTTTAGCTCTAACACTGATGATCCACCTACAAATGTGAACTGACGTTCAAAAATAAAACATTTGAAAACGGACCATTTTCCACATTTCTGAAGCATGACGTAATGGGGGGGTGTTATCTCTTTTGTCGAAAATCTGCCGTTTTTGCTCGAACATTAAATGCCTCCAAATGGTATTTATTAACTTCCCGGGGTGAAGAAACCCTTTTTGAGAACTCAGAGTGAGTAAATTGGCCATTTTCATGCACTTTTAACCATTACATAAATCTTGTGTTTAGGGCCCCTGGAAGCATGAAAATCACTTTAAACATGCTAATTTTAGCTCTAACACTGATGATCCACCTACAAATGTGAACTGACGTTCAAAAATAAAACATTTGAAAACGGACCATTTTCCACATTTCTAAAGCATGACGTAATGGGGGGGTGTTATCTCTTTTGTCGAAAATCAGCCGTTTTTGCTCGAACATTAAATGCCTCCAAATGGTATTTAATTAACTTCCCTAGCCCCTGGAAGCATGAAAATCACTTTAAACATGCTAATTTTAGCTCTAACACTGATGATCCACCTACAAATGTGAACTGACGTTCAAAAATAAAACATTTGAAAACGGACCATTTTCCACATTTCTGAAGCATGACGTAATGGGGGGGTGTTATCTCTTTTGTCGAAAATCAGCCATTTTTGCTCGAACATTAAATGCCTCCAAATGGTAATTAATTAACTTCCCGAGCCCCTGGAAGCATGAAAATCACTTTAAACATGCTAATTTTAGCTCTAACACTGATGATCCACCTACAAATGTGAACTGACGTTCAAAAATAAAACATTTGAAAACGGACCATTTTCCACATTTCTGAAGCATGACGTAATGGGGGGGTGTTATCTCTTTTGTCGAAAATCAGCCGTTTTTGCTCGAACATTAAATGCCTCCAAATGGTATTTAATTAACTTCCCGGGGTGAAGAAACCCTTTTTTGAGAACTCAGAGTGAGTAAATTGGCCATTTTCATGCACTTTTAACCATTCCATAAATCTTGTGTTTAGGGCCCCTGGAAGCATGAAAATCACTTTAAACATGCTAGTTTTAGCTCTAACACTGATGATCCACCTACAAATGTGAACTGACGTTCAAAAATAAAACATTTGAAAACGGACCATTTTCCACATTTCTGAAGCATGACGTAATGGGGGGGTGTTATCTCTTTTGTCGAAAATCAGCCGTTTTTGCTCGAACATTAGATGCCTCCAAATGGTATTTAATTAACTTCCCGAGCCCCTGGAAGCATGAAAATCACTTTAAACATGCTAATTTTAGCTCTAACACTGATGATCCACCTACAAATGTGAACTGACGTTCAAAAATAAAACATTTGAAAACGGACCATTTTCCACATTTCTGAAGCATGACGTAATGGGGGGGTGTTATCTCTTTTGTCGAAAATCAGCCGTTTTTGCTCGAACATTAAATGCCTCCAAATGGTATTTAATTAACTTCCCGGGGTGAAGAAACACTTTTTGAGAACTCAGAGTGAGTAAATTGGCCATTTTCATGCACTTTTAACCATTCCATAAATCTTGTGTTTTGGGCCCCTGGAAGCATGAAAATCACTTTAAACATGCTAATTTTAGCTCTAACACTGATGATCCACCTACAAATGTGAACTGACGTTCAAAAATAAAACATTTGAAAACGGACCATTTTCCACATTTCTGAAGCATGACGTAATGGGGGGGTGTTATCTCTTTTGTCGAAAATCAGCCGTTTTTGCTCGAACATTAAATGCCTCCAAATGGTATTTATTTCACTTCCCGAGCCCCTGGAAGCATGAAAATCACTTTAAACATGCTAATTTTAGCTCTAACACTGATGATCCACCTACAAATGTGAACTGACGTTCAAAAATAAAACATTTGAAAACGGACCATTTTCCATATATCTGAAGCATGACGTAATGGGGGGGTGTTATCTCTTTTGTCGAAAATCAGCCGTTTTTGCTCGAACATTAAATGCCTCCAAATGGTATTTAATTAACTTCCCGAGCCCCTGGAAGCATGAAAATCACTTTAAACATGCTAATTTTAGCTCTAACACTGATGATCCACCTACAAATGTGAACTGACGTTCAAAAATAAAACATTTGAAAACGGACCATTTTCCACATTTCTGAAGCATGACGTAATGGGGGGGTGTTATCTCTTTTGTCGAAAATCAGCCGTTTTTGCTCGAACATTAAATGCCTCCAAATGGTATTTAATTAACTTCCCGGGGTGAAGAAACCCTTTTTGAGAACTCAGAGTGAGTAAATTGGCCATTTTCATTCACTTTTAACCATTCCATAAATCTTGTGTTTTGGGCCCCTGGAAGCATGAAAATCACTTTAAACATGCTAATTTTAGCTCTAACACTGATGATCCACCTACAAATGTGAACTGACGTTCAAAAATAAAACATTTGAAAACGGACCATTTTCCACATTTCTGAAGCATGACGTAATGGGGGGGTGTTATCTCTTTTGTCGAAAATCAGCCGTTTTTGCTCGAACATTAAATGCCTCCAAATGGTATTTAATTAACTTCCCGGGGTGAAGAAACCCTTTTTGAGAACTCAGAGTGAGTAAATTGGCCATTTTCATGCACTTTTAACCATTCCATAAATCTTGTGTTTTGGGCCCCTGGAAGCATGAAAATCACTTTACACATGCTAATTTTAGCTCTAACACTGATGATCCACCTACAAATGTGAACTGACGTTCAAAAATAAAACATTTGAAAACGGACCATTTTCCACATTTCTGATGCATGACGTAATGGGGGGGTGTTATCTCTTTTGTCGAAAATCAGCCGTTTTTGCTCGAACATTAAATGCCTCCAAATGGTATTTAATTAACTTCCCGAGCCCCTGGAAGCATGAAAATCACTTTAAACATGCTAATTTTAGCTCTAACACTGATGATCGACCTACAAATGTGAACTGACGTTCAAAAATAAAACATTTGAAAACGGATCATTTTCCACATTTCTGAAGCATGACGTAATGGGGGGGTGTTATCTCTTTTGTCGAAAATCAGCCGTTTTTGCTCGAACATTAAATGCCTCCAAATGGTATTTATTTCACTTCCCGAGCCCCTGGAAGCATGAAAATCACTTTAAACATGCTAATTTTAGCTCTAACACTGATGATCCACCTACAAATGTGAACTGACGTTCAAAAATAAAACATTTGAAAACGGACCATTTTCCACATTTCTGAAGCATGACGTAATGGGGGGTGTTATCTCTTTTGTCGAAAATCAGCCGTTTTTGCTCGAACATTAAATGCCTCCAAATGGTATTTAATTAACTTCCCGGGGTGAAGAAACCCTTTTTGAGAACTCAGAGTGAGTAAATTGGCCATTTTCATGCACTTTTTACCATTCCATAAATCTTGTGTTTTGGGCACCTGGAAGCATGAAAATCACTTTAAACATGCTAATTTTAGCTCTAACACTGATGATCCACCTACAAATGTGAACTGACGTTCAAAAATAAAACATTTGAAAACGGACCATTTTCCACATTTCTGAAGCATGACGTAATGGGGGGTGTTATCTCTTTTGTCGAAAATCAGCCGTTTTTGCTCGAACATTAAATGCCTCCAAATGGTATTTAATTAACTTCCATGGGTAAAGAAACCCTCTTTGAGAACTCAGAGTGAGTAAATTGGCCATTTTCATGCACTTTTAACCATTCCATAAATCTTGTGTTTTGGGCCCCTGGAAGCATGAATATCACTTTAAACATGCTAATTTTAGCTCTAACACTGATGATCCACCTACAAATGTGAACTGACGTTCAAAAATAAAACATTTGAAAACGGACCATTTTCCACATTTCTGAAGCATGACGTAATGGGGGGGTGTTATCTCTTTTGTCGAAAATCAGCCGTTTTTGCTCGAACATTAAATGCCTCCAAATGGTATTTAATTAACTTCCCGGGGTGAAGAAACCCTTTTTGAGAACTCAGAGTGAGTAAATTGGCCATTTTCATGCACTTTTAACCATTCCATAAATCTTGTGTTTAGGGCCCCTGGAAGCATGACAATCACTTTAAACATGCTAATTTTAGCTCTAACACTGATGATCCACCTACAAATGTGAACTGACGTTCAAAAATAAAACATTTGAAAACGGACCATTTTCCACATTTCTAAAGCATGACGTAATGGGGGGGTGTTATCTCTTTTGTCGAAAATCAGCCGTTTTTGCTCGAACATTAAATGCCTCCAAATGGTATTTATTTCACTTCCCGAGCCCCTGGAAGCATGAAAATCACTTTAAACATGCTAATTTTAGCTCTAACACTGATGATCCACCTACAAATGTGAACTGACGTTCAAAAATAAAACATTTGAAAACGGACCATTTTCCACATTTCTGAAGCATGACGTAATGAGGGGGTGTTATCTCTTTTGTCGAAAATCAGCCGTTTTTGCTCGAACATTAAATGCCTCCAAATGGTATTTAATTAACTTCCCGAGCCCCTGGAAGCATGAAAATCACTTTAAACATGCTAATTTTAGCTCTAACACTGATGATCCACCTACAAATGTGAACTGACGTTCAAAAATAAAACATTTGAAAACGGACCATTTTCCACATTTCTGAAGCATGACGTAATGGGGGGGTGTTATCTCTTTTGTCGAAAATCAGCCGTTTTTGCTGGAACATTAAATGCCTCCAAATGGTATTTAATTAACTTCCCGAGCCCCTGGAAGCATGAAAATCACTTTAAACATGCGGATTTTAGCTCTAACACTGATGATCCACCTACAAATGTGAACTGACGTTCAAAAATAAAACATTTGAAAACGGACCATTTTCCACATTTCTGAAGCATGACGTAATGGGGGGGTGTTATCTCTTTTGTCGAAAATCAGCCGTTTTAGCTCGAATATTAAATGCCTCCAAATGGTATTTAATTAACTTCCCGGGGTGAAGAAACCCTTTTTGAGAACTCAGAGTGAGTAAATTGGCCATTTTCATGCACTTTTAACCATTCCATAAATCTTGTGTTTTGGGCCCCTGGAAGCATGAAAATCACTTTAAACATGCTAATTTTAGCTCTAACACTGATGATCCACCTACAAATGTGAACTGACGTTCAAAAATAAAACATTTGAAAACGGACCATTTTCCACATTTCTGAAGCATGACGTAATGGGGGGGTGTTATCTCTTTTGTCGAAAATCAGCCGTTTTTGCTCGAACATTAAATGCCTCCAAATGGTATTTAACTAACTTCCCGGGGTGAAGAAACCCTTTTTGAGAACTCAGAGTGAGTAAATTGGCCATTTTCATGCATTTTTAACCATTCCATAAGTCTTGTGTTTAGGGCCCCTGGAAGCATGAAAATCACTTTAAACATGCTAATTTTAGCTCTAACACTGATGATCCACCTACAAATGTGAACTGACGTTCAAAAATAAAACATTTGAAAACGGACCATTTTCCACATATCTGAAGCATGACGTAATGGGGGGGTGTTATCTCTTTTGTCGAAAATCAGCCGTTTTTGCTCGAACATTAAATGCCTCCAAATGGTATTTAATTAACTTCCCGAGCCCCTGGAAGCATGAAAATCACTTTAAACATGCTAATTTTAGCTCTAACACTGATGATCCACCTACAAATGTGAACTGACGTTCAAAAATAAAACTTTTGAAAACGGACCATTTTCCACATTTCTGAAGCATGACGTAATGGGGGGGTGTTATCTCTTTTGTCGAAAATCAGCTGTTTTTGCTCGAACATTAAATGCCTCCAAATGGTATTTAATTAACTTCCCGGGGTGAAGAAACCCTTTTTGAGAACTCAGAGTGAGTAAATTGGCCATTTTCATGCACTTTTAACCATTCCATAAATCTTGTGTTTTGGGCCCCTGGAAGCATGAAAATCACTTTAAACATGCTAATTTTAGCTCTAACACTGATGATCCACCTACAAATGTGAACTGACGTTCAAAAATAAAACATTTGAAAACGGACCATTTTCCACATTTCTGAAGCATGACGTAATGAGGGGGTGTTATCTCTTTTGTCGAAAATCAGCCGTTTTTGCTCGAACATTAAATGCCTCCAAATGGTATTTAATTAACTTCCCGGGGTGAAGAAACCCTTTTTGAGAACTCAGAGCGAGTAAATTGGCCATTTTCATGCACTTTTAACCATTCCATAAATCTTGTGTTTTGGGCCCCTGGAAGCATGAAAATCACTTTAAACATGCTAATTTTAGCTCTAACACTGATGATCCACCTACAAATGTGAACTGACGTTCAAAAATAAAACATTTGAAAACGGACCATTTTCCACATTTCTGAAGCATGACGTAATGGGGGGGTGTTATCTCTTTTGTCGAAAATCAGCCGTTTTTGCTCGAACATTAAATGCCTCCAAATGGTATTTATTTCACTTCCCGAGCCCCTGGAAGCATGAAAATCACTTTAAACATGCTAATTTTAGCTCTAACACTGATGATCCACCTACAAATGTGAACTGACGTTCAAAAATAAAACATTTGAAAACGGACCATTTTCCACATTTCTGAAGCATGACGTAATGGGGGGGTGTTATCTCTTTTGTCGAAAATCAGCCGTTTTTGCTCGAAACATTAAATGCCTCCAAATGGTATTTAATTAACTTCCCGGGGTGGAGAAACCCTTTTTGAGAACTCAGAGTGAGTAAATTGGCCATTTTCATGCACTTTTAACCATTCCATAAATCTTGTGTTTTGGGCCCCTGGAAGCATGAAAATCACTTTAAACATGCTAATTTTAGCTCTAACACTGATGATCTACCTACAAATGTGAACTGACGTTCAAAAATAAAACATTTGAAAACGGACCATTTTCCACATTTCTGAAGCATGACGTAATGGGGGGGTGTTATCTCTTTTGTCGAAAATCAGCCGTTTTTGCTCGAA